>NW_012114788.1:2091627-2103586 GCF_000951035.1 Colobus angolensis palliatus
CTGGAAACCATAATTCTGGGCAAACTATTGCAAGGATAGAAAACGAAACACCACATGTTCTCACTCATAGGTGGGAATTGAACAATGAGAACACTTGGACACAGGGTGGGGAACATCACACACTGGGGCCTGTCGTGGGGTGGGGAGAAGGGGGAGGGATAGCATTAGGAGATATACCTAATGTAAACGATGAGTTAATGGGTACAACACACCAACATGGCACGTGTCTACATATGTAACAAACCTGCACATTGTGCATGTGTACCCTAGAACTTAAAGTATAATAAAAAAATAAAAAACAAACAAACAAAAAAACAGTGTAAGAGGATATTGAAAACTCCCCTATCCCTTCCACACAGCAGGCATCTAGCATGTTCCCTCTTGGGGAAGTTCCCATAGGACATGGAGAGATTGGCTTTGTAAATGCTCCTCTTACAGGTACTGAAGTTAGAAATTTCTAGAAGGAAATGAAACCACTCCTAGAAGATCCCCTCAGTTTAGCAGACCAGCTGGACCAAATCCTAGGACCCAGCTTTTACACCTGGGCTAAAATTATTCCATTATAAATACACTGTTCACAGCAGAAGAAAGGGGAATGATTAGGAGAGCAGTCATGACCATCTGGGAGAGGCAGCACCCTCCTGGGCAAGGGGTCTTGCCAGCCAAACAAAAATTTCCAAATGTCAATCCCGAATGGGATAATAATGATCCCAGGGACTGGGCCCAAATGGAGGAACAAATAATTATAAGAGATCAAAGAGTCCACTCCTAGGACATAAAATGTCTCAAAAGCATTCGAGATTCAACAAGAAAAAGAGGAAACTCCCTCTGCATTCCTGCAGAGGCTCAGAGATCAGATGAGAAAATACTTCAGATTAAATCTGGAGGAACCAGCAGAGAAAGGCCTTTTAAAGGTTAACTTTGTAACTAAAAGCTGGCCTTGCAGGCCAGGGAGTGCAGCTGCAGATGTCGGGGTGGCAGGAGTCACAGAGCCAAAGCAGGCAGCAGAGAAAAAGGTGGACAGTGTGAGAGAGCCAGTGTGACTAAACCCCTAATAAGATAAATAATATCTGTATTATGCAAAAGGAGTCACTGGGGATCCCAGGCTCTGTGTAATGAAATACTTAGGAATTATGGGTATTTAGGGATTTATACCCTTACTAAACAAGTATGTGCAAGTTTTGTAACTTGTCAAAGGATAAACAAAAAGGTAATGAGAAAACAGGACAAGGGAGGAAGACCTCCCAGACTAAGGCCATTTCAAAGTATCTAAGTAGGTATCACAGAAATGCCCTAAGTAGGAAGACTAAAGTATTTACTGGTGATTGTAGATTACCTTCCTGGCTGGGTGGAAGTCTTTCCCTTTCCAACAGCCACCACCAGAAATGTGGTCAAAATAATATTAGAACAATTGTACCTAGATTTGGCCTGGTGGAAAATACTGCTTCAGACAATGGGAGCCACTTTACCTCAAGGGTGTTAAGGGGAATTATGGAAGGTTTACAAATTCGATGGGATTATCACACCCTTTGGCATCCCCCTTCCTCTGGAAAGGTAGAAAGAATGAATCAAACACCCAAAAAGTGTATCACCAAGCTAATCTTAGAAACTAAAATGCCTTGGACCAAATGTTTTCCAATAACACTCCTTAGGATTAGGACAGCCCCAAGAAAAGACTTGGGATTGTCTCCCTATTAGTTATTATATGGGCTCCCATATTTGGGCAGAACTACATATCTCCCTACTATAGAAACCAAAGATCAATTCTTAAGATATTATATACTGGCCATATCCTCTACCCTGTCATCCCTTAGGTTAAAAGGACTTCTGACTCAAACTCCGCCTCTTGAGTTTGTGGTTTACCACTTCCAGCCTGGTGACTTGGTGCTGATTAAGACTTGGAAAGAAGACAAGCTACACCCAAGCTGGGAAGGCCCCATCAAGTGCTCCTGAGCACTGAGACGGCTGTGCCAACAGCTGAAGGGGGTGAACTCAGTATACTTGAGTCAAGGGACTGGTAAAAGAGACCCCAGAAGGGAGGGGAAAAAAAAACCCAGTGAAAAGTGCATGGGTCACCTGAGGAACCCTTAAAGTCAACTCTGAGAAAAATCTTAAAAGAAAACATGGGCTGGCCCCATTTCTGGAAGTTAATATGGCTGGGATGGGCTACCACACAAGAAGCAGAAGGTCAAAATGGAAACTGGCAGGGGACTCCTCCCTACCCAATCAGGTTGGTAATTAATATAACCCAGATGGTAGCACCCCAAACTATAAGATTTAATGCCTTCCAGGTCTTATCTTGTGGGAATTTGGAAAATTAGAGACAGCTCTCACAGGTGAATAAATATCTTCGCCCTGAGGCAAATGCAGGTTACAGTAGGGCATTGCTCTGCCCCAGCTGGGATGATGTATGGTGTACTACCCAATTTGAGTGTTGGACAGTAAACCTGGGGTGGGTAACTCTGAGCTGGAGACCCTTGAAGAATAAACTACACCTCTGACCAAGGGCTCCCCATCAAATACCTGTCAGAATTTAGAATGCAATCCTATACTCATCACCATTGACAATCCAGCTGTTCTAGACCAAGAACCAAAAGTAGCGTCTTATGTGTATAAGTTAGGAGCAGGCATCACAGGGAAAGACCCCCTGGGGTGATTTGCTCTCAAACTAATCAAGAACTCAACCTCCCATTTGCCTGGGACGACTGCAACCCCAGACCCCAATAAACACTTTGGTCCACCAAATAATGACCCTAAAAGGGTAAAAATAATTGAGGTAAAGTATTTAAGGCAAATCATATAAATTAAGACAGTTTACAGAGATGTGAATGCCTGGGTCGAATGGGTCAAATTTTCAGTACAAGCCCTCAGCAAGAGTAACTATTATGTGTGTGCTGCAGGACGACCTCAGGCACAAGTGGTTCCGTTGTCCCTAGGATGGGATACCAATCCTGAAGGAATGCGTTGTATGTTGGTTCTATACCAGGATAAGGATGCATGGGGAAACGAGACTTGTAGGAGTCTGTCATTACTCTTTCCTGCATTGCGGAGGTCAGATCCCAGAGCAAACTCCTCATTCTCTATAGGGAATATGAACCACTCCTCTTGCTTCTCTAGGCAGGGGGCAGAGTACAGTAAGCCCATGAGAACTCTTGACTTGTACCCAATTCTTAAACATCACTGGTGAGGCAAAGGCAATTACTCAGCTCTCCATATACCCCAGGCTGATGTCTGGTGGTATTGTGGGAAAGGAATCTCCATAACTTGTTACTGTCCAGTTGGACCAGGACTTTGCTTTAGTCCAATTGGCCATTCTCTTCACCCTGGCATTCCACAAGATACCTGAAAATACACATGGCCACCAAAACTGGAGAATTTTGACAAATTCTTTTGACTCCAATATATATGTTGAGTCAACAGGAGTCCCTAGGGAGGGGCCTAATGAATTTAAGGCCCAAAGTCAGCATTCTTCTGGTGGTCAACTACTTTTTTTTGGGGGGGATGGAGTCTCGCTTGTCACCCTGGCTGGAGTGCAGTGGCATGTTCTTGACTCACTGCAACCTCCTCTGCCTCCCAGGTTCAAGCCATTCTCCTGCCTCAGCCTCCCAAGTAGCTGGGATTACAGGTGCATGCAACCACACCCAGCTAATTTTTGTATTTTTAGTAGAGATGGGGTTTTGCTGTGTTGGCCAGGCTGGTCTAAAGCTCCTGACCTCAAGTGACCTGTCTGCCTCGGCCTCCCAAAGTGTTGGGATTACAGGCGTGAGCCAACACACCTGGCCCAACTATTAATAAGAATGTGGATTGGATTAACTACATCTATTATAATCAACAGAGATTTATCAATTATACTTGGGACACCCTCAAAAGGGTGGCTAGCCAGTTAGATGCCACCAGCCAAATGGCCTGGGGAAACAGGCTTGTGTTAGACATGATACTAGCGGAAAAAGGGGGCATATATGTTATGCTAGGTGGAAAATGTTGTACTTTCATTCCCAACAATACTGCCCCAGATGGGACCATTACAGTAGCTTTACAAGGACTGAAAACTCTAGCCAGCAAACTGGCAGAAAATGCTGGAATTGATGACCCACTTGTGGGTTGGCTAGGAGTTGGTTTGGAAAGGCATAGTAGCTTCAATCCTTACATCTCTCACAATTGTCACAGGAATCTTAACCGTAGTGAGATGTTGTATTATCCCTTGTATGAAGTGACTAGCACAGAGATTAATTGAAGCAGCTATTAATAAAAAATGCCCATGAATTACTAGGAAAATAATCTGCTACTATTAGAAACCAAATTAAACTCATTCTCCTATGAGGAAGAAAGTAAAAGAGAAATTCGAGGACAGAAAGGCTTCATATGAAAATGAGACCAAAGGAAGTAAATAGAAAAGAGGAGGGAGTTTGTAAGAAAACATTTTAAATGGTCCATTTTCAAGGCATGATAAATCTAAGTACTGGCAGCCAGCCTACAAATGTAACAAACCTCATGGCTCATGCACCTAGAAGGTCACAATAAGTGAACAGAATGTAGAGGAGGGGTCACCCTATAAAACGGAAGAAAGTTTCGTTATTGAGAATTTGAAACTTAAGTGGGGAACTGGACCCTGGGTATAACCTTATAAGAGGGATAATGAAACTTAGGCGATATCCAGGATGATTGTAACACCATAGTACTTGACTGATGAGGAACTGGGGGAGGGACTTGATTGCTAGGAGATAAATTACCTATTGTAACTGCCCTGGGTGTGCCTGCCTACCAGACACCTGATCTTGCAAGACCGCCATTAAAAGTCTCGCTTCCGCTGTTCTTCGTGTCTCCAAGTACATTCTTTGGGTTTGGACGGGTGAATGTGTGTTTCTCACAATCAAATCAAATTGTCTTATTTTACAGGTCAGGGAACTGACTATGGCCTAGAGAAATGAGACAGCCTGTCTAAAATCACATGGAAACTAGGAACAGAGAAGGATCCAGACCTAGACTGCTCTATGCTGTCTATCAGGATGTTTTGACCTTGCCACGGCTGACATTTGGGCTGATTTATTGTGGGCAGCAGTCCTGTGCTTTGTAGGATGCTGCATCCTTGACTTTTTCTCACCAAATGCCAGTAGCAATCCCCCTCCCTTAGTTGTGGTAACCAAAAATGTCTTCAGGCATTGCTATGCATCCTCTGGAAGGCGAAACCATCCATCTCCAGTGGAAAATCATTGCTATGTAAGATCTTTCTTTAAGGCCGAGTGCAGTGGCTCACGCCTGTAATCCTAGCACTTTGGGAGGCCAATGCGGGCAGATTGCTTGAGCTCAGGAGTTTGAGACCAACCTGGGCAACATGGTGAAACTCCATCTCTATTAAGACACCAAAAAAAAAAAAAAAAAAAAAAAAAAAAAAAAAAAAAACAAAACAGAAAAAAGAAAATTAGCCAGGCATGATCCCAGCTACTTGGGAGGCTAAGGTGGGAGGATCCCTAGAACACTGGAGGCAGAGGTTGCAGTGAGCTGAGATTGCTCCAGCCTAGAAAATTGAGTGAGACTCTGTCTAAATAGAAAAAAAAAAAAAAAAAGATACTCCTTTGGGCCCATCGAACAGCATGAAACTGGAGCTCAGCTCTTTCCTTGTAGTTTGGGAGAGAAATTGCTTTTGGGTGCGAAGTGGATAATGTCTTTCCTCCTCACTCAACCCTCCGGCACCGTGAGAGAGCTCTGCTGGGGCCCGGGATTTCAGCAAGGAGAGAGGAGCTCCCAAAGAGTAGTAGGGAATGTGTCAGAGGGAAGATAGCATGAACACCAGATCCTTTGAAAGATGCATTCCATTTTCCCGATTTTGCAGAGAGGCATAGAAGTTCAGAGGGTTGAACACACCCATAGAGCCGCATGTGATTTCCCTTCCACACACCATAAGAAGCCCCACAGAATACCCAGGCTTACTGTCTCTCAACTCCACGCCCATGAGCAATAATGTCAGAGGGTTTCTCTTATGCCCTCTCTGTCAATGGCAAGAGTAGTGTGAGTATACAGTTACGTTCTGGAAAGGTAGATCTGGTCCCTGCTCTGGCCCTCACTTCCTGTGAGTCCGGGAGGTCTTCACTTTCCCCTTGGGGGTCTTCGTCCTCACGTTGGACTGCACCAGGGATGAGCATCTTCCCGATGTACACTCCGCCTTCCCACACCCGCAACCTTGAGAACGGTGTTTACAGGGCATATTTATTTTAATGCAAAATGACAGTTTTATTGAGCCCAATGAAGGACAATGTATATTTTTAGAATCCAGATTAACCTCTTTTATTCACAGGAAGTATGCTAATACAAATGACTTTTTAGCCACTAGAATGTTAATAACTGTTAATGTTTTGTTTTTTGAGACAGGGTCTCGCTCTGTTGCCCAGGCTAGAGTGTACTGTTGTGATCATAGCCCACTGCAGCCTCAGACTCCTGGGCTTGAGAAATCCTCCCGCCTTAGCCTCCTGCATATCTGGGACTCCAGGTATATGCCATTACACCTGGTTAATTTTTTTTTTTTTTTTTGTGTAGAGACAGTGTCTCTCTATGTTGCCTGGGTTGGTGTTGAACTCCTGGCCTCAAGCAATCCTTCCACCTTGGGCTCTTAAAGTGCTAGGATTACAGGCATGAGCTACTGTGCCCAGCCTTTTCTCATATGTAAGGAAAGTGATGGTCAGGGAGCTTAGGCCACAGGATATATGATTAGTAAGTGGCAAAATCAGAATGCTAAGCATGCGTCTTTGGTTTCCAATTCCAGCTCTGTCTCTTAGATCACACTGCTTCTCAAGATCCAGCGGCAGCTACTGCAAGAGTGAGAGGCGGACTGGGTCCAGGGTTGGATGTGTACAGGGCCCTCAGGTTGTACAATCTCTCTGGTTGCTAGGAGTCTCTGATAATTAGAGCCCCCAGGTTGCTAGGCAACCCAAGTTGCTAAGAGTTCCAGTTTATTATAGGTCTTGGGTTGTTAAAAGCCCCAGGTTATTCAGATTTTCAATTTATTAAAAGCTTCATGTTTCTCAAAGGCCCCAAGTTATTAGAGACATCAGTTTCTAGGGGCCCTAGGCTCTTACGGATCTAGGCTCTTGAAGTTGTGTTGTTAGCCCAACCTGGTTGCTAGGAATTTCAGGGTTTTAGAGGCTCTGGATTTCTAGAGGCCTTTAGCTTTTGAAGGTGTCAATCTACTCAAAACCTCACTTTTTCGCCCTGTAGCTTTTCACGGGTTCCAAGTTGCTATGGACACAGACTCAGAGTTTTAGATTTTCGCAGAGTTGTGGGTCAGCCCAGCAGTTTTCTTCCACCCATTCAGCCTCTGTGTGATCAGATCCCGTAAGTGCAGCTGTATGTTTCTCTCAAGTGTTTCATCATTGCTGAGCTTGTTCAGCACCCACAGCAGCACTGTCCTAATTCACTCTACTCATGGCCCTAAGCACTTAGGCACTGGTGGAAAGGTCTTCAGATCAGAAACTTGTTATCATTCTAAAACAACCACTTTTTTTTTTCCTTTTCTTCTTTTTAAACATCAACTCAAACCAGATTAAAACAGCCACATATTGAAGCACACTTGGGTTATGTTTCTGTTGTAATCATTCACTTCTAACCAATTTTAAATAATATTAAATTAGACTTTGACAGCCCCTTACTTCCAATTATTTTATTAGATTAGTCAGAACAGTAAAACTAGCTTTTATGTGTGTTTTTTCTTTCTATTTTTTTTTTTTTTTGAGACGGAGTCTCGCTCTGTTGCCCAGGCTGGAGTGCAGTGGCTGGATCTCAGCTCACTGCAAGCTCCGCCTCCCAGGTTCACGCCATTCTCCTGCCTCAGCCTCCCGAGTAGCTGGGACTACAGGCGCCCGCCATCTTGCCCGGCTAGTTTATTTTTTTTTGTTTTTTTTTTAGTAGAGATGGCGTTTCACCGGGTTAGCCAGGATGGTCTCGATCTCCTGACCTCGTGATCCGCCCGTCTCGGCCTCCCAAAGTGCTGGGATTACAGGCTTGAGCCACCGCGCCTGGCCGTGTGTTTTTTCTTTCTAAGAAACTTTTTCTTTTCCTTTTTTTTTTTTGACAGAGTCTCGCTCCATCGCCCATGCTGGAGTGCAGTGGTGGGATCTCTGCTCACTGCAACCTCTGCCTCCTGGGTTCAAGTGATTACTCCCACCTTGACCTCCCAAGTAGCTGGGACTATAGGTGTGCAGCACCACGCATGGCTAATTTTTATATCTTTAGTAGAGATGGGGTTTCACCATGTTAGCCAGGCTGGTCTCAAACTCCTGACCTCAAGTGATCTGCCCGTCCCAGCCTCCCAAAGTGCTGGGATTAATAGGCATGAGCCACTCTGCCCCGCCTCATGTGTAGATTTGTATACCCACCACTCCAATCGAAATACAGAACTATGCCATTACCAGGAAGCTCTCCCTTGTACTACCCCTTTACAGTTACATTCATCTTCTTCCATCCCCAACCTGTGCATTTTAAAATGTATTTGCTTAACATCTCTTCAGTGCCTTCTGTGTGCCTCACCCATTAATAAGTCAAGGAAATACAGAGATAAATATAACGTACTCCTAGCTCTGGAAGAGCTCACAGACAGGATCGTAGTCATGTACATTATAAATTATAGTGTAATGTGGTAATTCTATGATAGGAATAAGCTCAAGGTGTAGCAGCAAGAAAATAGGTGAGAGGGGAGGATGTTCAAGAGGCAGAGAGCATTGAATTAGCTCCTTCTGCAAAAGTTGTGACACCGGGTTGATTTTGAAGGATGAGACAAAGTTATCTGTTGCCAAATGAGGAAGAACTTTTAGACAGATATGTCTTGGGAAGAGCTGGTTGTTTGGAACTGCCAGGGCCCAGGGGTTGGGAGGTGAGGCTGCCAGGTGAAGAGGGCAGACCGTGGAGGTCCATCTGGGCTTCTGACCAAGTGGGCTGGCCCAGTTCTGCAAGTGACAGAGCCCCACTGAAAGGTATAGAAATGGGGAATGGTGCATTCAGCCCTGTCATTTAGAAAGAGTCCTGTGATGTAGAGAGGCCAGTTAAGAAATGACTGCAGTCCCAGGTAAGATACAAAGAAGGCATCAACCAGAGTGGCGGGAACAGGTATGGAAGAACCAGCTCTGAACTCAGAAGGAGATTGGGATGGGAATGAGGAGTATCAAAGGGATGAACAAGCACCTTTTCCAAGACTGATTTTTTTTAAGGTGATATCAGTTTCCTTGAGAGAAAACCCCTAGGATGTAAGTAGATGAATGCAAGAAGAGTAATTCCCTGCTTATTCAGAGATCTTGCTAATACAGTGAAAGTCAAGATAGCACAAACTTGTATGAGGAAAAGGCCTCTGATCAGTTAAAACAAGCTCATGCTGTTTTAACTTCGCAACACCCTTTAGGTCCTTACTCAGAGACTTTTTTGACAATTCAAGTGTAGTTCTCAAAAGCATAGTTTCTTTGTTTCCTCACCCCTAAAATAATAATATAAGCAATCTTTTATTGAGTGTCTACTTGGTATCAGGTACTGTGTGAAATGTTTTGCATGTTATCTCATGAATCCCCTCCACACCTTCCTGGGATGGCAGTTCTCTTCATTTTACAGGGAGGATACTGAGGGTCAACAAAGTTAATTAATGCACCAAGCTCACAGAACTGGTAGGTTCTGTAAAATCAGGCCTCCCCCGAGGTCTGCTGCTCTCACAGCCCACTGCCCCAGACTATAGAAGCCACAACTCACAAGAGGGAAAGGAAGAATGTCAGCCTATAGTGGCACCAGGTCCAGGAAGGAAATTCACATGAATTGAGGATCTTGGCAACTGTTAAGTAACTTCTATCAGCTTCACATGAGTGGTATATAAGTGGGGCTTCTCCAGAGAAACAGAATAGGATATCTGTCTGTCTATCTATTCATCTATCTATCTAACCAATAATTTTCTACCAACTTCACATGAGTAGTATATAAGTTAGAGTTCTCCAGAGAAGCAGAACCAATAGGATATCTATCTATCTATGTATCTATCTATGTATCCATTTTCATGCTACTATGAAGAAATACCTGAGACTGGGTAATTATAAAGAGAAAGAGGTTTAATGGACTCACAGTTCCAGATGGCTGGGGAAGCCTCACAATCATAACGGAAGGCGAAAGAGGAGCAAACTCTTGTCTTACATGGCAGCAGGCAAGAGAGCGTGTGCAGGGGAACTGCCCTTTATAAAACCATCAAATCTCATGAGACTTATTCACCATCATGAGAATAGCACGGGAAAAACCTGCCCCCGTGATTCAATTACCTCCCACTTGGTCTTTCCCATGACACGTGGGGATTATGGGAGCTAGAATTCAAGATGAGATTTGGGTAGGGACACAGCCAAACCATATCATTCAGCCCCTGGCCCCACCCAAATCTCATGTCCTCACATTCAAAGCCAATCATGACTTCCCAGCAGTCCCCTAAAGTCTTAACTCATTCAGCATTAACTCAAAAGTTCACAGTCCAAAGTCTAATCTGAGACAAGGCAAGTCCCTTTTGCCTATGAGCCTGTACAATCAAAAGCAAGTTAGTTACTTCCTACATACAATGGGGGTACAGACTGGGTAAAGACACCCATTCCAAATGGGAGAAATTGGCCAAAATATAGGGGCTACAGTCCCCATGCAAGTCCAAAATCCAGTTGGGAAGTCAAACCTTAAAGCTCCAAAACGGTTTCCTTTGACTCCCTGTCTCCTATCCAGGACAGGCTGATGCAAGAGGTGGGTTCCCATGGTCTTGGGCAGCTCTGCCCCAGTGGCTTTGGAGGGCAGCCCCACACTCCTGGTTGCTTTCACAGGCTAGCGTTGAGTGTCTGCAACTTTTCCAGGTGCATGTTGCAAGCTGTTGGTGGATTTACCATTCTGGGGTCTGGAGGACAGTGACCCTCTTCTCATAGTTCCAACAGGCATAGTTCCAACAGTGGGGACTCTGTGTGGGGGCTCTAACCCCATATTTCCCTTCTGCAATGCCCTAGCAGAGGTTCTCCATGAGGACTCTGCTCCTGAAGCAAACCTCTGCCTGGACATCCAGGCATTTCCATACATCCTCTGAAATCTAGGTGGAGGTTCCCAAACCTTAATTCTTGCCTTCTGTGCAACTGCAGGACTGACACCATGTGGAAGCTGCCAAGGCTTGAGGCTTGTACCTACTGAAGCCATGGCCTGAGCTGTACTTTGGCCCCTTTTAGCCACAGCAGGAGTTGTTGTGATGCAGGGTACCAGGTTCCGAGGCTGCACACAGCAGGAGGGCCCTGGCCCAGAAAACCATTTTTTCCTCCTAGGCCTTCTGGCCTGTGACGTAAGGGGCTACTGTGTAGGTCTCTGATATGCCCTGGAGACATTTTCCCCATTGTCTTGGTGATTCACATTTGGCTCCTCATTACTTATGCAAATTTCTGTAGCTGGCTTGAATTTCTCCCCAGAAAATAGGGTTTTCTTTTCTATTGCATCGTAAGGCTGCAAATTTTCCCAACTTTTATGCTCTGCTTCCTTTTGAATGCTTTGCTGCTTAGAATTTTTTTCTGCCAGATACCCTAAATCATCTCTCTCAAGTTCAAAGTTCCACAGATCTCTAGGGTGGTGGCAAAATGCTGCCAGCCTCTTTGCAAAAACATAGCAAAAGTCACCTTTATTCCAGTTCCCAACAAGTTCTTCATCTCCATCTGACACCACCTCAGCATAGACTTCATTTATTGTCCATATCACTATCCGCATTTTGGTCAAAACCATTCAACAAGTCTCTAGGAAGCTCCAAACTTTCCCACATCTTCCTGTCTTCTTCTGAGCCCTCCAAACTGTTTCAACCTCTGCCTGTTAACCAGTTCCAAAGTTGCTTCTACATTTTTGAGTATCTTTATAGTTGTACCCTACTCTAGCAGTACCAATTTACTGTATTAGTCCCTTTTATTTTCTTTTCTCTTTCTTTCTTTTCTTTCTTTCTTTTCTT
>NW_012114788.1:2103636-2113813 GCF_000951035.1 Colobus angolensis palliatus
TTTCTTTCTTTCTTTCTTTCTTTCTTTCTTTCTTTCTTTCTTTCTTTCTTTCTTTCTTTCTTTCTTCTTTCTTCTCTTTCTTCTCTTTCTCTCTTTCTTTCTTTCTTTTTTGAGACAGAGTTTCACTCTTGTTGCCCAGGCTGGAGTACAATGGTGCAATCTCAACTCACCACAACCTCCACTTCCCAGTTTCAAGCAATTCTTCTGCCTCAGCCTCCAGAGTAGGTGGGATTACAAGCATGCACCACCGCACCTGGCTAATTTTTGTATTTTTTAGTAGAGATGGGGGTTCTCCATGTTGATCAGGATGGTCTTGAACTCCTGACCTCAGGTGATCCACCCACCTCAACCTCCCAAAGTGCTGGGATTACAGGCGTGAGCCACCATGCCCAGCCATTTTCATACTGCTAGGAAGAAATACCTGAGACTGGGTAATTTATAAAGAAAAAGAGGTTTAATGGACTCACAGTTCCAAATGGCTGGGGAGGCCTCACAATCATGGCAAAAGGTGAAGGAGGAGCAAAGTCACATCTTACATGGCAGCAGTCAAGAGAGCAGAAAGCATGTGCAGGGGACCTGCCCTTTATAAAACCATCAGCTCTTATGAGACTTACTCACTATCATGAAAACAGCATGGGAAAAGTCCACCCTCATGATTCAGTTACCTCCCACTGGGTCCCTCCCACAACAAGTGGGGATAATGGGAACTACAGTTCAACATGAGATTTGGCAGGGGACACAGCCAAACCATATCATTCTATGTATCTATGTTTCTATCTCTCTATCTATCTATCTATCTATCTATCTATTATCTATGTACCTACTTATCAATCTATCTATATATATATATTTTTAATATATTTTTAATTTTTGGTTTTGAAACAGGATCTTGCTTTGTTACCCAGGCCAGAGTGCAGTAGCACCATCATAGCTTACTGCAGCCTTGAATTCCTAGGCCCAAGGATCCTCCTGCTTCAGCATCCTCAGTAGCTGGGACTACAGCACATGCCACTGTGCCCAGCTAATTTTTTATTTTTCATTTTTGTAGAAATGGGGGTCTTGCTTTGTTACCCAGGCTGGTCTCAAACTCCTAACCTCAAGCAATTCTCCTGCCTTGGCCTCCCAAGGTGCTGGGATTACAGGTGGGAGCCACAGCACCTGGCCAAGGGAAATGTATTATAAGGAATTGACTTACACAATTATGGAGACAAATCCCAAGATGTGCAGAGTGAGAGGGCAAACTGGAGACCAAAGAGAGCTGATATTGTAGTTCCAGTCTGAAGGCTCGCAGACTCAAGACCCAGGAAGAGCCAAATGTTCCAGTTTGAGACTGGAGGCAGGAAAAAAACGTGATGTCTTAGTTGTCAGGCAGGCAGGCAGGCAGGCAGGAGGAATTCTCTCTTAACTTGGGAAAGGTGAGCCTTTTCTTCTATTCAGGACTTCAACAGATTGGATGTGGCCCACCCACCACCTTAGGGAGGGCAATCCAGTCTACCAATTAAAATGTTCATCTCATCTAAAGCACCCAGGATAGAAACACCTAGTAAAATGTTTAACCAAATATCCTGTGACCCAGTCAAGTGGACACATAAAATTAACCATTACACAGGACAAGATAGAATAGTAAAGGAGACACAACACTAAAGGAATACAGTGGTGTGAGACTAGTGTAGGAATAAGTGGCTTTACACACCGCAGTCCTCCTGCCAACAATGCCACGTGACTACCCCCATGTACTGTGCCCACTGATGAAAAGAGCAGGGTGAATCAGGTGAGAATCTTGATCTATGGACTTTAAGCTCTCTCTGCTTAGCCAGAGGAGGACCCGTTCTCTCTTTGCCTACAGTGACCCTGGCACGTTCCTTGTGGCCAGCCTGAGGACTCTTCTGACCAAGTCTTCTGGGCTAAGTTTCTTCTGAATCAACTAACTAGGTGATTTTCATTAATTTCTTCATTTATTTACTCACCCAGCATCTAAAAATCTTTGTTCTTGATGCTGGGAAAATAGACATGAGAGACACAAATCAGGCATCTGCTAGTCTGGTGCGAATGATAGAGAAAGAAGAACTGAGAGCATGTGGGATGTGCTGAGATTGTAAGTTAGCACTGAACACTGTACAAGAATGTACCACTGGATACTGTCTAAGTCAGCCCAAGGAGTCCAGAGGGAGATGTCAAGCTTTGACAGTGCTCTAAGAAGGACTAGATTCTAGCCAGGGAGTTGGGTCAGAAAGAGCAATTTTGACATACATGAATATATGATCCCATACAAGACATGGATGCAAAATGTCATCACACATTTAGGAAACTATAAGAGTTTGGTTGGAAGTGGCTCTGAGCCCTGGCTGCACTTTGGAATCACTTGGGAACATTACAAACATACAGATGCCTGGGTTCTACCCCCAGAGATTTTGGTGTAAATGGCTTGGGATGGGACCCAGGAGTCAGTAGTTTTTCTAAAGTGTTGCCAGGCCTGAGGATAAGGCATGTAAGAGAGACTGATGGAGAACTTAAACTTGGAGAGAGCAGAGGAGTATCTCTTCTGGGATGTGGTCAAGAATCTGAGCTCACTTTGGGGGTAGGAAACACTTGTGCAGAGCTCAGCAGGGAAATAAAGACCTGTTGATCTCCAACTGGGGCCTCGTCTGCCCTCATAACTGTTCCTTTTGAGCTTCTGTTTCTTATTCCCCATTTAAAAGTGAACGGCGACTGGGAAATAACAAAACATACAATAAAATAAAATAAGCTGAAAGATTACTCAATAAAAAGAAGCAATAAAATAGTAAAAGCAGGCAGATGCAGTAAAACCCCCAAAACTCGACCAGACAGAATCACCACCAAGGGCCAGGCAATAAAAACAATAGCTAAAATGTACTACTCCAAGTGGTAAGCATCTTCATGCATTGAGACACTTGAGATTCACCACCAACCTAAGAGGGAGGGATGGTTATTATTTCCATTTTACAGGGGAGGGAAACATGGTTTGGGGAGATGAAGTACAGTGCTCAAGCTTACAGTGGGTGGGGCAGGGTAATGACTCCATTTCAATGATGAGGAAGTGGAGGCTAACTTTCCAAGACTAGTTAGCTAGTTGGGGCAGAGCAAGAAATTGAATTGGGGTTTCTAACTCAAGTATAAAGCTCTCCCCTCTTCCACCTCCAATAAAACCTGAAGCCTGGCTGCATGTGAGAGTCATCTGGGAAGCTTTAAAGACATATTGATGCCAAATAGACATTTCTTGAAAGAAGACATACAAATAGCCAACCAGTGTTTGAAAAAATGCTCAGTATAGCTAATCACCAGGGAAATGCAAAACTAAACCACAATGAAGTATCACCTCATACCTGTCAGGATGGCTATTATTTAAAAAAAAACTAAGACAAGTGCTGGTGGTGAGGGCGTGAAAGAATTGGAACCCTTGTGCACTATGGGTGTGAATACAAAATGGTGCTGCTGTTACAAAAAACAGTATGGAGGCTGGGTGCGGTGGCTCATGCCTGTACTCCTAGCATTTTGGGAGTCTGAGGCGGGTGGATCAAAAGGTCAGGAGTTGAAGACCAGCCTGGCCAAGATAGTGAAACCCCGTCTCTACTAAAAATGCAAAAATGAGCCAGGCATGGTGGTGGGTGCCTGTAATCCCAGCTACTCGGGAGGCTGAGGCAGAGAATCGCACGAACCCAGGAGGCGGAGGTTGCAGTGAGCCAAGATCACATCACTGCACTCCAGCCTTGGCAACAGAATACGACTCCATCTCAAAAAAAAAAAAGAAAGGAAAAAAAAAAAAAGAAAAACAGTATGGAGATTCCTCAAAAAATTAAAAATAGAATTACTGTGTGATCCGGCAATCCTGTTTTTTGGTATTTATCCAAAATAATTGAAATCATGATCTCCAAGAGATATTGGCACTCCCATGTTGATATGGTTTGGCTCTGTGTCCCCACTCAAATCTCATCTAGAATTTTAATCCCCACGTGTTGAGGGAGGGATCTGTAATCCTCATGTGTTGAGGGAGGGAGGGAGGTGATTGGATCATGGTGGGGGGGGCAGTTTCCCCCATGCTGTTCTCGTGATAGTGAGTTCTCATGAGATTTTGTTTTGTTTTGTTTTGTTTTTTTGAGACCAAGTCAGGCTGGAGTGCAGTGGCACGATCTTAGCTTTCTGCAACCTCTGCCTTCCCAGTTCAAGAGATTCTGCTGCCTCAGCCTACTGAGTAGCTGGGATTAGAGGTGCACGCCACCACACTTAATTTTTTTGTGTTTTTAGTAGAGACGGGGTTTTGCCATGTTGCACAGGCTGGTCTCAAGCTCCTGGTCCCAAGTGATCCACCTGCCTTGGCCTCCCAAAGTGCTGGGATTACAAGCATGAGCCACCATGCCCAGCCAGAGTTCTCATGAGATCTAATGGTTTTCTAAGCATCTGGCATTTCCCCTGCTTGCACTTTTCTTGCCTGCTGCCATATAAGATTTGCCAACTTCCCAATTCACCATGATGGTAAGTTTCCTGAGGCCTATACAGCCATGCAGAACTTGAGTTAATTAAACCTTATTCCTTTATAGATTACCCAGTCTCAGGTATTTCTTTATAGCAGGGTGAAAATGGGCTAAAACAGTAAATACAATGGGCGTACAGGCATTGGGTAAAAGTTTCCATTCCAAATGGGAGAAATTGGCCAAAACAAATGGGCTATAGGCCTTATGCAAGTCCAAAACCTGGCTGGGCAGTCATTAAATCTCAAAGCTCTAAAATCTCCTTTGACTTTATGTGTTACATCAAGGTCATGCTGATGCAAGAGGTGGGTTCCCATGGTCTTGGGCAGCTCTGCCCCTGTGGTTTTGCAGGGTACAGCCTCCCTCCTGGCTGCTTTCACCGGCTGGCATTGAGGGGCTGTGGCTTTTCTAGTTGCACAGTGCAAGCTGTTGGTGGATCTACCATTCTGGGGTCTAGAGAACAGTGACCCTCTTCTTACAGCTCCACTAGGCAGTGCCCCAGTGGGGACTCTGTGTGGGGGCTCTAACCACACATTTGCCTTCTGCACTGCCCTAGCAGAGGTTCTCCATGAGGGCTCTGCCCCTACAACAGGCTTCTGCCTGCACATCCAGGTGTTTTCATACATCCTCTGAAATGTAGTGGAGGTTCCCAAACCTCAATTCTTGACTTTTGTGCACCTGCAGGCCCAACACCATGTGGAAGCCACCAAGGCTTGGAGTTTGCACCCTCAGAATTCATGGTCCCTTTTAGCTGTGGCTGGAGTTGGAGTGGCTGGGATGCAGGGCACCAAGTGCCAAGGCTGCATAAAGGAGCAGGGCCCTGGGCCTGGCCCATAAAATTATTTTTTCCTCCTAGGACTCCAGGCCTATGATGGGAGGAGCTGGCCTGAAGATCTCTAACATGCCTTGGAGACATTTTTCCCATTGTCTTGGCTACTAACATTTGGTTCCTGGTTACTTACGCAAATTTCTGTAGCCCATTTGAATTCTTCCCCAGAAAGTGGGTTTTTCTTTCCTACCACAAGGTCAGGCTGCAAATTTTCCAAACTTTATGCTCTGCTTCCCTTTTAAACATAAGTTCCAATTCTAAACCATCTCTTTGTGAATGCATATAACTAAATGCTTTTAAGAGCACCCAGGTCACATCTTGAATGCTTGGCTGCTTAGAAATTTCTTCTGCCAGACACCCTAAGTCATCTCTCTCAAGTTCAAAGTTCCACAGATCTCCAGGGTAGGTCAAAATGCCACCAGTCTCTTTGCTAAAGCATAGCAAGAGTGACCTTTGCTCCAGTTCCCAATAAGTTCCTCATCTGTATCTGTGACCACCTGAGCCTGGGCTTCATTGTCCATATCACTATCAGCAATGTGGCCAAAACCATTCAACAAATCTTTAGGAAGTTCCAAACTTTCCTACATCTTTCTGTCTTCTTCTGAGCCCTTCAACCTGTTCCAACCTCTGCCTGTTACTCAGTTCCAAAATTGCTTCCACATTTTCAAGTTATCTTTATAGCAGTGCCCCAATATATTGGTACCAATTTACTGTATTAGTCCATTTTCACACTGCTATAAAGAAATACCTGATACTGGGTAATTTATAAAGGAAAGAGATTTAATTAACTCACAGTTCCACATGGCTGGTGGGGGTGGCTCAGGAAACTTACAATCATGGCAGAAGGGGAAACAGGCATATTTTACATGGTGGCAGGTGAGAGAAGTGCAAGCAGTGGAAATGTCAGATGCTTAGAAAACCATTAGATCTCATGAGAACTCACTGACTATCATGAGACCAGCATGGGGGAAAACCTTCCATGATCCAATCTTCCTCCCTCACTTGACACGTGGGAATTAGAGCTTCCTCCCTTGACACATGGGGATTGCAATTCAAGCTGAGATTTGGGTGGGGACACAGAGCCCAACACCACCACAGGTTCACTGCAGCATTGTTCACAAAAGCCAAGAGGTGGAAACGTGTGTCCATCCACAGTGATACGGTCTGGGCATGTGTCTCCTCCAAATCTCATGTTGAGATGTGATCTCCAGTGTTGGAGGTGGGTCCTGTTAGGAGGTGTTTGGGTCATGGTGGTGGATCCCTCACAAATGGCTTGGTGCTGGCCTCGTGGTAATGAGTGAGCTCTCATTCTATTAGTTCATGCAAGAGCTGGTTGTTTAAAAGAACCTGGCATCTCCTCCCCTCTCTCTTGCTCCCTCTCCTGCCATGTGACATGCTTGCTCCCCTTCACCTTCCATCATGAGTAAAACCTTCTTGAGGCCTCCCCAGAAGCCCAGCAGATGCTGGTACCATATTTCCTGTAGAGCCTGCGGAACTGTGAGCCAAATAAACTTATTTTCTTTATAAGTTCCCCAGCCTCAGATGTTCCTTTATAGCAATGCATAATAAACTAACACACATAGATTAATGGATAAAGAAAATGTGATATACACACAAAGTGGAATAATAATCACGGGTAAAAAAGAAGAAAATTCTGACATATGCAATAATATGGATGGGCTTTGAGGACAATATGCGAAGTGAAATATGCCAGTTCCAGAAAAGGAAATAATTCATAGAATCAAAGAGAGGAATGGTGGTCACCAGAGGCTGGCAGGAGGACAAAACAGGGAGTTACTAATCAATGAGCATTAACGATCCAGTCAGGTGGCTGGGTGCAGTGGCTCACACCTGTAATCCCAGCACTTTGGGAGGCCGAGGAGGGTGGATCACCTGAGGTCAGGAGTTCGAGACCAGCCTGGCCAACATGGTGAAACCCCATCTCTACTAAAAATACAAAAATTAGCCGGTGTGGTGGCGTGCATCTGTAATCCCAGCTATTCGAGAGGCTGAGGCAGGAGAATCGCTTGAACTCAGGGGGCAGAGGTTGCAGTGAGCCGAGATCATGCCACTTCACTCCAGCCTTGGCAAAAGAGTGGAACTCCATCTCAAAAAAAAGAAAAAAAAATGGAAAATCCGGTCAGGCAAGATGAATGAGCTCAAGAGATCTGCTGTGCAGCAGTGTCCTGTACAATCAACAATAATAGATTGCACATTAACTATACGTTAAGAGGGCAGGTCTCCTGCTAAGTGTTCTTACCTCAGTAAAAAAAAAAAAAAAGGAAAAGAAAAAAAAGAAAAACACTGGTGCTGATGCTGGGCCAACACTCAATTTTAACTTGGTTGTCCTGGGGTGGGGCCCAGGCAGACAGGGTGGACATGGTGCAACTAGACACTTTCATGGCTGTGTTCTGCACTCAGTAGTAATTACTATTATTTATTGAGCACCTGGGATACTAAGCATTTTGTTGCTGTTTCATTGAGCCTTCCTAGTACCCTGTGAAGTTGGTATTGTCATCCCCACTTGAGAATCGAGGAAACAGAGAGTGAGTTCACTTTCTTTAGGTCATCCAGCTGGAAGTCACTAGCGCCTGTGTTCAGCCCTGGTCAGCCTGACCCCAAAGCCTGTGCTCTGCTGCACGGCCTCCAAGCCTGGGCCCCTGTGAGGCACAGACATGGGCACCTCATGCCCTTTCTTTCCACCTCTCTGCCCTTTAAGTTTTAGGGTCAGTAGTGTAACCTTTGCCCTGCACTTGTCAACACTGAATGGCCATTATCCAGGTGGAGAAGGGGGTGGTTTGTAACTCAGCATTAAGGAAGAACTTTCTGGCATTCAAAGGAGCTCCATGGTGAGATGGGCAGCCTGGAAAAGCAGTGGGCAACCACCACAATCCCTAGGCACCCACCACCATCCCTGGACACGCACCACCATCCCTCCACATCCACCATGATCCTTGGGCACACACCACCATCTCTGGGAATCTACCACTATCCTTGGGCACTGCTCCTGCACACTGGGACCACCATCCTTCCATACTCACCTCTGCCTCTGGGGACCCACTGCCATCCCTGAACATCTACCACCATCCCTGGGCACCCACTAACACCATCCCGGCACATCCATCACCATTCCTGCACATTCACCACCATCCCTAGACATCCACCACTGTCCCTGAACACCCACCATCCCTGCACATCCATCACCATCCCTGGGCACCCACCATTGCCCATGTGCACCGACTACTATCCCTGCACACACCATGATCTCTTGGCACCTACTACTGTCCTTGCACACCCACCACTGTCCTTGCACACCTGCTACCATCCCTGGGCACCTACTACTGTCCCTGGGCATGTTCACCACTGCATGTTCACCACTATCTCCGGGCACCCACCACCATCCCTGCACATGCATCACCATCCCTGGTGTCCCCCACTGTCCCTGGGAAATCATCTGAAAGATCTGTTAGGAGAGGAAGTGTCATCCTTCAATGTAGTGTGTGTGTGTGTGCATGTGTGTGTGTTTGTGTGTGTGTGTGTGTGTTTGGGGGGATGGGGTAGAGAGATGCAGGGGGCTGGGATTAGATACCCCTGCTCTGCCTCTGGGCCCTGAGTTGAAGGGCTCTGGTGGGCTAGTCAAAGCTCCAGGCAGAGCTGTTTGTGGAAGATGAGCTCACAGAGCTGGAGTTCTAGAAGGCCCTCGGTTGACCTGGAGCCTGCCTTCTCTTAACACTGGGTGCCTGGGGCCCTGGCGAGGTTGTGGGGGGCATCCTGATCTTCAGCAGGGTTTTGGGCCACTGCTGCTGCTGCCATTGTCACCGTGGTCTCAGCTCTGTGGGAGCACTCCTGATCAGTGAGCCCCCTTTCCCTTCTTCCTGGGGCTGTTAACAGGGCCCTGGGTTGGTCTGGCCAGAGAGGGGTGGAGAAAAACAAGGTGGTGGTTAGGATGGGGGTGTCCTGGCCTGGAAGACTGACCAGCTGAGAGAAAGAGAGAGAGAGAGAGAGAGAGAGAGAGAGAGAGAGAGAGAGAGAGAGAGAGAGAGAGAGAGAGAAACTCTGGAGCTGCTGTGAAATGGTCAGGATGGAATTGCTTTTAAGTCACTTTTCCACAAAAAACAGTCCCTGTGTAGCAGACAATTTGGTTTCCTCCTTTACAACTTAGGGATATTAATCCCACTCGTTTCGATTGTTGAGAGGATTGGATGAGATTAAGTTAGAAAAGCTCTGGGAAAGGCCTGGCACGGTGCTCAAAGACTTGACAAACTCTACCAGGTTGGTCGCCTCCTCCCTCTCACTCCCCTCTTGGTGAGGAGAAGGACTTATATCCCTGTGGCCACGCCTTTTGTGGACTTGAATTTCAGAAGCAGCCCCTGAGCGGCTATTCCACGCCAGCAACTCTGCAGATAAATAAAACCGGCTGCCATTCTTCAGAAGTTAACTTTGCGGTGGGAAAGACTGACATCTATTCCAGCCTGGTGTGACAGAGGAGGTGGAAGATGGGGCATGTGAGAGTGTGGGGGGCGGTGACCTGCCAGGAGACTCTCACTGGGGAACCCCGTCTGATGAGACCCTTCAAGTATGAGTCAGAGTTAACCGTGTAGAGGAAAGGAGAGGGTGAATGTTCTAGATAGTAAGGTCATTGTGAGAGAACAATTGCTGGAACATAATGTATGAGTGAGGGAGTGGGCTGCAGGGCTGGGCCGTGAAGGGTCGTGAAGGGCCGCGTGGACCTCGAAGGGGCAGTAACAGTGGGAGCCATCCAAGGTGTCACAGGGCTGGGCTTTTCATTTAACAAATTTGTTCTAGGCCGGGCGCGGTGGCTCAAGCCTGTAATCTCAGCACTTTGGGAGGCCGAGACGGG
>NW_012114788.1:2115047-2117381 GCF_000951035.1 Colobus angolensis palliatus
CGAGGAGGCTACTGATGAGTTTGCAAGTGAGTGAGGCTAAGGCAGAAAGAGGAAGAAATTCCACAAGTGAGCACCTTGCTTTTCTTAGTGCATCGGGAGACAAGATCATGTTCTGGGAACCAAGGAGTGGGACAGTATGGTGTGCTCAAGGACAATACCGAGGGTTTTCATTTCCTGTGAGGGAAATGGGAGAGAGAAATCTGAGCAGAGACAAGCGCGTGTACCAGTGGTAGTTGTAGTTCATAACAGAAACAACAATTCACTTATTTTTAGTGCCAAGAGCTAAGCTGTGCCCACGCCTTTTCTCATTTATTCTTCCAACAATCATATGAGGCAGGTGTTACTCACGTCCTCATTTTATAGAGGAAGAAACAAGGCTCAGGGAGGGCCCAAAGTCAGAGATGGAGCAAGGAGCAGAGGGGGACTTCCAACCCGAGCCTTGCTGCAAAGCCACGCCCTCAACCACTGTCATCCTTGGTGGCATTCAAGGTCCCGTGGAGGTTGGAGACCAGGGACACCCATTGGCACAAACAAGAGTTTGTACAACTCTTTCACTTTTTGACTCTGTGAAGGCGGAGAGCAGGTGTGGAGGTGCAGAGCTCAAGAGAGGCATGGGTAGGCTTGTCAGAGGCGGTGGGCAGTGGGAGCTCAAGAGAGGCATGGGAAGGCTTGTCAGAGGTGGTGGGCAGTGGGATAGGAGCTCACAGAGGTGGGAAATGCGGGTGAGGACAAGAAGCAGGGATGACAGGGCAGGGGAGGGACTGGTTGAGACACAGTGGAGCCAGAGGGGACTAGGTCTGGGGAGATGAAGGAGCCCTAAGGCTGTGACACCCGGATGCTAATGTCCTCCATGATTTGGGGGACTGGCCACACACAGCCAATGATGAGAGGGCATGGAGGTCAAACCAGACAGGCAGACTGGCCTTCCAGGGAGAAGGGCTTTTTCCAGGTTATGGTTTAGAAGGGGTGGTGGGGTGGAGGAGACTCTTGGGACATCTTGGGGCCTTGTGTGTGGAGAAAGAACAGTTTCCCCTTGAGCGGTCTGCAGGGGAGCTGTGTCTTGGGGGAGACTTTGTTTCAGTTAAGATCTGGAGATGGAGGGTCAGTGCCAGAAGGGCTGTCCCTTCACAACTGGGCTGAGGGGCCCGTGAACGTGGTATGACACCGCCTGGCCATCCCCTCTGGGAGCATCTGCTCAGTGGGGCTTTGGATTTATAGAACTTTGTCTCCATCCAAACTTTTCCCCTTCCTAGTTGTAAACTCTTGTGCCTCAGGACTAAATAATGTGTAACATGTAATATGGAGTTCACAATAGGTCAGTTTTCTTCCCGGTTCGGACTGGGGTGGTGTGAAGCAGGATGGGGAAGGAGAGGGACTGGTCTTGGGGGCAGGGCTGATGCTGATCAGGGATGCAAGGGGGCTGATTCCTGCTGCTGGAGCCTGGCCTTCTGCCCACCCCTTCTCTCCTCTCCCCTTTTCCAGGGGTACACTCAAGCCCTGTTTCTTCTCCTTCTGTGAGTAGACCGCCAAGGCTGGCGAGCTGTGGGTCATCCCAAAGCTCAGCTCTGAGCCAGAGTGGTGGCTCCACCTCTACCACCGGCATAGAAGCCAGGAGCAGGGCTCTCAAAAGGCGGTGGTGCCCAGCTGCGATCATGTTGTTGGCCCTGGTCTCTCTGCTCAGCTGCCTGCTACCCTCCAGTGAGGCCAAGGTCTACAGCCGCTGTGAACTGGCCAGAGTGCTACAGGACTTCGGGCTGGACGGATACCGGGGATACAGCCTGGCTGACTGTGAGAACCCCTCTCCCTGGCTGGCCCTGGCTTCCCCACACCTCTCTCCCTCCTTCCCTCCCTCTTTCCTTCTCATTCAAGGGCTGCGGCTTCGGGAGCTTTTAGAGCCCTTCTGTAAACCGAAGATGATTTGAGATGGCAGGTAGAGAACAGCCGGCACTGAGTTAAACATGCAGTAGGCAGGCAGCAGGCAACCAAATTGGACTCACTCCTTCATTTTCCCCTGCTACTAAAGTCAGGGTCAAAGGAAACAAGCAGCTCAGTCCCCTAAACTTAACCGTGGCCACTAGGATTAGACATTCCTTCTGAAATTGGAAAAGACAAACAACAGAGCAGTCATGCCAAACTTTTCAAGCTGGTGGCAGTTTTAGATGGCCACGCGGGAAGGGAAGTCACACCGGGGCTCATCTTTCCAACAGGTCCAGCGCCCTCTATAGATTCCACCTGGGTCTTCCTAATCTTGTCACTAAAGATTTAGCACTTGTAGGCCGGGCGCGGTGCCTCAGGCCTGTAATCCCAGCACTTTGGGAGGCCGAGGCAGGTGGA
>NW_012114788.1:2117781-2120760 GCF_000951035.1 Colobus angolensis palliatus
GGTGGGAAGACACCTGCCCCAATCACCTTGATCAGGCAGGTGAGGCTTGGTGGAGCCAGCGTGGGACCTGTGCAGTGAGTACTCTGGCCTGGGGTAGCCGTAACTCTCTGATCCCCAGGCCTGTGCTCTGCCCTATGCAGGGGTCTGCCTTGCTTATTTCGCAAGCGGTTTCAACACAGCTGCTGTGGACCACGAGGCTGATGGGAGCACCAACAACGGGATCTTCCAGATCAGCAGCCGGAGGTGGTGCAGAAACCTCACCCCGAACGCCCCCAACGTGTGCCAGATGTACTGCTCAGGTAGCTGGGCCTGGGCTCAGGGCTGGCAGGAGTCAGGCCCTGCATTAGCTTTTGTTTCCTTCCCAGTTTAGTTTGCTACCCGCATCTCTGAGTGAGGGTTCCCCCACATCTGGCTGGGCCCACGGAGGAGAGGGAGATGGGACAAGGGATGAGGGTAGGTCTTCTATCAGTCTGAACTGGGGTCGCAGACAGGAGACTGCCTTAGAGCTATAGGAATGGAGAGAGGATTGTTTCTGATGGAACAGGAGAGGGATAGGGTGGAACCTGTGCATCCAGAGTGGTTGAGACAGGCTTGGATTTAGGGGAGTGGAGTGTGTGTGCGTGTATATATATACATAGAGAGAGACAGATACACACGCACACACACTCTGGATGTCTCCTGCTCCCTCATTGTGTTTCTCTGCCTATCACCCCAGATTTGTTGAATCCTAATCTCAAGGATACTGTTATCTGTGCCATGAAGATCACCCAAGAGCCTCAGGGTCTGGGTTACTGGTAAGTAACTTGGGCTGCATCCCTGCCACAGTGGTTTGGTTAGAACTGGTGGGCAGCAGCAGGGAACAAACCCCTTTCCTTCCTCACCTCTGGTTTAGAGCCCACACTCTCCTTCCTGTTCTTCTCTGGGCAGTGACTGGCAACTGCAGCTGATGTGATCTCTCCTCTTCCTTGTTCTCCATCCTCAGGGAGGCCTGGAGACATCACTGCCAGGGCAAAGACCTCACTGACTGGGTGGATGGCTGTGACTTCTAGGATGGACGGAACCACACACAGCAGGTTGGGAATGTGGTTTGGTTCCTGACCCAGGCTTGGGAAGACAAGCCAGCAAATAAAGGATGGTTGAATGTGATTGTGGCTCTCAGCTCTCAGTGTGTCTGTAGGTGCCTTGTCAGAGCCAGAGCACCTCCGTGTTCCCTCATCTCACCTGTCCGCCTGGGCTGTGCTTCAAGTGGACTCCAGAAAGTCCAGCACTAGAGGCTTACCTCCATTTCTGGTGGCCTCGGGACAGGTATCTGGGGGGGCACCAGTACATTTTTTGTCCACCACACCTGGCAGAGTTTGGGTCTAGGGTGGCCAGATTTAACAAAACAAATACATAACAAACAACAAAAACAGGATGCCCCGGTTTAATTTGAACTTTGGATATACAACAAATAATTTTAAGCATGTCCAAAATATTGCATGGGAACATACTTATATTAAAACTATTTGACGTTTATCCAAAATTTAAACTTAACTGGGTGTCCTGTGTTTTACGTGGCAACCCTAGCTGGATCTAGGGCTGTGCACCTCTGGCTTGATTGGGAAGGTCCTTGGGATACTTGTTTTCTGCAGTTTTTGGTTGCAGATGGTGGTCACCGTGCTTTGGCCCTCCAGCTATAACTACTAACACACACCCCTGCCGCCCCAGGGGTGCTGCTTGGTCGCGGGAGAGGAATGACCACGGGAGCTTCAGCTCTCACCTTGGCTCTCTAGTGCCCTCTCTTGGCGAAAGATTCAAGTGCCGCTGATAGAGACGGTGCACTCACTTTGCCCACCACTGCTAGGAGGTTGGAGGATGATGGGGTGGGAGTGATCGTGGCTTTCAATTCGCACAGCCAGTGCAGCGCTCTGCCTTAGTCAGCACACGGGAAGCCCAGAAAAAGACAGCGCGGTCCCCTGCTAATCTGGAATGACCGCCTTTAAAGGAGGAAGGTGGGTGGGGTCTCAGGATCACAGTGGATGTGGTGGCAAAAGCAGCAATTGCGGGGACAGGGTGATGTGTGAGAAGCCTGAACCCTGAATTCAGATTGTAGATTTTTCTGAAAAGGCTCCAAAGAAATCTGCAAGTACTGAACTGTTGGTTGTGGCATGGCTGGTGACTCTTAAGGAAACGAGGGGATGACAATGTCGCCCCCCACCATCCTCCTCCACCTAACTCACTGAGGCACCCTGAATGCCCCAGGGTCAGCAAACACCAGAGGGGTGTGGAATGTCCACAATTATCAAGGCAGGCCACTTGCCTTCCCCTGTTGGTCTGGTCAAGGTGATGATGAAACTTGAGAGCGACTCATGCAAGGGGACAGAGTGGTGAAGAACCTTGCTGGAAGTAGGGGCGTCAATGACTAATGGAGCTATTAAATCATAAATAGGGAGAAGCTGCTGTCTTCTTAACATTAAGGCAAACACGATGTGCCTACCATGTGCCATGCATCACCTAATCTAGACCCTAGAACAATAGCTATGATGCAGGTACCATTATGACCACCATTCCATAGACAAGGGGAAACAGAGGCTCAGAGGAGATAAATTTGCACCCGGCTCAGTGTAACTCCTCATGTTATGCTTACTCACTGTGCTTTGCTGAGGGGTTGTTGTTATGATCATCTGGCCAGGGACCCATGACCCATTCATTTTTCTTTTTTTGAAATTTATTTTTATTTTTTGCAAGACAAATTAAAAATTTTATTTATTTTTATTCGTACAACTTACAGGGTACCTATGCGATTCTGTTACACATATAGATTGCATAGTGGTCAAGACAGGGCTTTTAAAGTATCCCTCATCTGAGTAATGTACACTGTCCCCATTAAGTAATTTTTCATTGTCCACCCCCCTCATACCCTGCGTTGTTCTGAATCTCCATTGTCTATTATTCCAGTCCTTTTTTTTGAGATGGAGTCTCACTCTGTTGCCCAAGCTG
>NW_012114788.1:2126995-2128203 GCF_000951035.1 Colobus angolensis palliatus
GTGAATGGGGCTTGATACCCTCTAATATGCAACAATTGATTCAATGATATTACTTAAGCACTACCTATGTACCAGACCCTAGGCATCCCTCCAGATGGACCCACTGCCACCCTCTGCCCCGTGCCCCTGGGGATCCCTCTCTTGAGGAGACTCTCTATCCCTCAGCCAGGTAACTACCCTGGCTGCTTCTCCTTGTCCATACTTGACGTAGAGGGAGCTCAGCATGGTTTGGGCAGTTTGGGCAGAGGTGGAGCAATAGTTTTTTTTTCCTTTTTCCTAGCCTCCTGGCCTTGGAAAAGTCACTCGACCTCTCAGAGCTCAGTGTTCCTCATGGGCAAGAAGAGCAAATGAAGGCCACCTTGGAATATTGTATCAATTGCACCTACAATCTATCATTGTAATCTATAATATAGAGCAGTGAAGTGCCCAGCATAGTGCCTGGCACAAAGTGGGGCTTCAGAAATGCTGACTCATCTGATTTTCCTAAGCTCTGGGGGTAGCAAGTTTCCAACCTACCTGGGGAGGAATGGGTGGGAACAGGACATGCCTGCCCCAGTGACCAGGCTTCCTTAGGAGACCTGTACTGTGTCCTTCTCACTGTTTGCTAAGAAGAGAAAGAGAAAGGGGAAGGTGTGAGAAGGAGAAGGAGGAGAAGGGGAATGATTTGGGAAAAGTAGTAGAGAGTCTTACGGAAAGTAGGGGAGAGTTCCATGAATTTTTGTTGCTTTTGGCAAGTCATCCCCTTCTTGGATTAGTTTGGCTCCAGGAGACAGATTTTAAATGGGCTTTTCTATATCTTTCATGCTAAGGGTGGACTGAATGTTCCTGGGGATGATTGGTTTGCCAAGGTGCTGTCCCTTCTCTACCTGTAGGTACAGATGAGGGCAGCAGAGGCCCTGGCAGCTGAAGGAGGCTTTGCGGGGTACTCTTTATTGTGTGGTCCATGCCCTCACTGGGTATGACTGTTTTTCTGCATTCTGAGCACTGGCCTGAAGCTTCTAAGGTAGGAGGACTGTGGGAGGTGGGCCAGTCGGAGGGCGCCCAGAATTTCCTGGACCCCATCACCTCTGTGCCTATGGCAGACATCACAAACTGAGTTCAAGCCTTTATCTTTACTGAGCTGGCGTGTGTCCAGGAATCTTTCTTTTCTTTCTTTCTTTCTTTCTTTCTTTCTTTCTTTCTTTCTTTCTTTCTTTCTTTCTTTCTTT
>NW_012114788.1:2133308-2134142 GCF_000951035.1 Colobus angolensis palliatus
AACTACAGGTGCACACCACCATGCCTAGCTAATTTTTGTATTTTTTAGTAGAGACAGGGTTTCATCATGTTGGCCAAGCTGGTCTTGAACTCAAGTGATCTGCCTACCTTGGCCTCTCAAAGTGCTGGAATTACAAGTGTGAGCCACTACGCCCAGCTGAGGAATCTTTCTTGACAGTTCAATGGCAGTCACTCTCTAAGGAATTGGCATGTAGAAAGGGACCTCTTTATCATCACTGACCTACCCTATGTTGGCCATCACAGCAGCATGGCATCCAGAGGAGATTGACGTGGTCATCCCCATTTTTAGGAGGAAACTGAGCCTCAGAGACGTTCTAGAGCTTGCCCAAGGTAGCACAGTTGGTGGAGCTAGGACTTGGATGGGGCTGCTGGATTGCCAAAGCCATGCTTCATCCTCAGCCGTTCTAGCTGCCATGGCTGGACTAGCACTTGGACTCTCAGCAGGCTGCCCCCTGGAGTGGGAAGGCACAGTTGACAGGTAGGGGGCAGTGGAGAGATAGCCCACTTATCCACAGCAGATCCATCATTCTTCAAGCCCTCCAGCTTTTCTTCTGCCTCCAAGCCTCTGCCCAGGTATCTACTCTGCAAATTAGCCTGCCTGGCAACTTCTACCCATCTCTCAAGGTTTCAGTCAAAACCTGCTCCGACTCAGCCAGACCCAGGTGCTTCTGCTGCAATGAGCACACTGTGCCCTTGGTACCTTTGTAGCTCTTGCTGCTCAAGACTTTCTTTCCCTTCTTTCTTTCCTTCCTTCCTTCCTTCCTTCCTTCCTTCCTTCCTTCCTTCCTTCCTTCCTCCCTCCCTCCCTCCCTCC
>NW_012114788.1:2134482-2139465 GCF_000951035.1 Colobus angolensis palliatus
TTCCTTCCTTCCTTCCTTCCTTCCTTCCTTCCTTTCCTTTCTTTCTTTTTGACAGAGTCTCGCTTTGTCACCAGGCTGGAGTGCAATGATGTGATCTTGGCTCACTGCAAGCTTTTCCTCCCAGGTTCAAGCAATTCTCCTACCTCAGCCTTCTGAGTACCTGGGACTACAGGTGTGTGCCACCACGCCCAGCTAATTTTTGTATTTTTAGTAGAGATGGGGTTTCACCATATTGGCCAGGATGGTCTCGATCTCTTGACTTTGTGATCTGCCCACCTTGACCTCCCAAAGTGCTGGGATTACAGGCGTGGGCCACTGTACTGCTCAGGTGTTACTATACTTGCCTGTTGCCCACCTCTGCCCACCTAGACTGTGTCTTCTTGATATATGAATTCCCAGTACTCCTAGCCCAGTGCCTGGCACATAGTGAGCACACAGAAAATGCTCGTGGAGTGATGGGGTCAGGACAGAGACTCCAGCGTGGTGCTGGGAAGTTTCCTTCCGGGAGGCTGGTTGAGCTGGGTGTGCTTTGGTGCCCACCAATCACTTTGTATTGGGCCTATTTTAACTCAGATAGAACAGCTTTTGTAAAGAAGTCACAAAAGGCAGAATTACCCTAAAGACAAATGGCCTATAATGGTGATAAGTTTGCCACTTCCTTTAGAGGCATGGGGGACAGAACAGCTTCAAGGAGGCAAAAAATCTGAATTCTCCATCCCAAAGCATCACTCAGTCATTATCAGGGGGCGGATTTTCTTTTGAACAAAAAGCAAAACACCACTGTGGCCTTGCTCAGAAACAAATGAGATGTCAGCAGCGGGGCGTGTTTGGAGGCTCAGTGGCAGCCAGTGAACATTATGCCTGTGCTCCCAGGTGCAGGGCATGCAGGGGGCATGTTCTTGAAGAACCAGGCCATGAAGTGTCTGCAAAGTGGACGCTACGATTGCTTTTTATGTATACAGGTCTCTTCCTTCAGCCCTCAAAATCTCCACGTGTATAAAATAATTTTATGAAATCACATTTCCAAGTTTTTCTGTTCATATTCATTTTCTGCTCATTCATTCATTTTGCCATCTGTGAGAACGCACAAGCTGCAGCAGGTGCCAAAGGTTTAAAAAAATTATGGGAGAAAGCACTTAACACTGATCAAATGCTATCTATCCTTTTATTTTTTCTTCTTTCTGTAAATTGAAAAATGACAGTCATTATGTGATTTTAGGAGAAGAAATGTTGGTTGCATTTTGTGGTACTGTGGTGTTCTTTTGGAGGATTGTTTAGCACTTTCTCGATCAGGGTGACTTTGCCTAGCATCAGTGGATCCCTAGAGGCTCGCAGATGGGCTGTGGGGGTCCATAACCCTCCTGAAATTGTATGGAAACATTTTGTTTAGTTTTGTCAAGTAGTTGGGACTACAGGTATGCACTGCCATGCCTGGCTAGTTTTTTGTTTTTTTCATAGAGATGGGGTTTTGCCATGTTGCCCAGGCTGGTCTCAAATTCCTGAAGTCAAGTGATCCTCCCACCTTAGCCTCCCAAAGTGCTGGGATTATAGGTGTGAGCCATTGCACCCAGCCTGTAGGCAAAATTTAACGTGTATCTATGTGACCATGTGCATTTTTTGGGGGGAGAGAGTATACAGCTTTCATCTCATTTTTAAGAGAGTCAGTGATCCAAATAAGATTAAAAATCAATGTTCTTCAGGAAGAAAAGAGAAAAGAAAAGATAGAAAGTGTTTTATACACTTACACTTATTTAATCCTCATAATAAACCTGAAAACTAAGCATCAGCATTTCTGTTTCATAGATGGAGAAATGGGGGCTCTGAGCAGTAAAGTAATATTTGCTTAGATGCCTGACATTCACTTACAACTTCAACTCACAGACTGTTAGAGTCGGGAATCACCAAAGGGATTATCTGTCCACTTTCATCTCCTTCCCTGTTATAAAGGAGGAAACTGAGGCCCACAGAAGTGAAGTGAACTGGGCCCAAAGTCATGTGGTCAGTTTGCAGCAGAAACAGGTTAGAAATTCAATCTTCTGGCTGGGCGTGGTGGCTCACACCTGTAATCCCAGCACTTTGGGAGGGCAAGGTGGGCGGATCACCTGAGGTCAGGAGTTTGAGACCAGCCTGGCCAACATGGTGAAACCCTGTCTCTACTAAAAACACAAAATATTAGCCAGGTGTGGTGGCTGGCACCTGTAATCCCAGCTACTCGGGAGGCTGAGGCAGGAGAATCGCTTGAACCCAGGAGGCAGAGGTTGCAGTGAGCCAAGATCAGCCACTGCACACCAGCCTGGGTGCAACAGAGTGAGACTTCATCTCAAAACAAAACAAAACAAAAAACCAAAGCCTTTGTCAACCCACTGCTTTATTCTTGAAAAACAAGTGAGTACTGGTTTCATCAAATGTCAAACTGAATTAGTAAGAGATTCTCCTCCTTCCACCTGTCCTCAAGCAGGGTTGGGTCCTACAGTCCTGTTTCATAGTCCCCATGGACCTCACACCCCCTAGAATAACCTGTTAGCCTTAGGAATACATAAACGCCTGCACAAAAGATCCCATGTGCTAAGAGGATGAGAATTTCCAACGAGTGGGGAGAAAGGTATTAGCTCAAGAAATCAACCCTTGGCTTGGGAAATGTCTTCATTGCCTCTTGGGGAGCAAAGGAAAGAGCTTGAAGAACTTTAGCTGTGACACTCCTCTCAGCACAGTGGCCAGGTCCTTCATCCTTCAGCACCTGCCTACCTCTCAGTGGTTGTTTAGAACATTTGTCCCTTCATGTTTTTGCTTGGGTTCTCCTGGACCTGTGTGCAATCCCCTGAGCTGTGCCTCCTGCAGCCTCCTGGGCTTCGCATATACTGCTGTCTCACTTCCCCTCAACTGAAAAATCCAGATTCATCTTTTGCAGTCTTCTGTTTACTTGTCGGTATTCCTCACTCAGATTAGAAATTGCTTGCCTCACTGCAAGTGCCCGGCAAGGTAGCAGTCAATCCATAGAATGGCATGGCACGTGCACCTGTGCCCTTCCTGCATTTGCCCCTTCTTTCTTCCCCTGTCCCCTTCCCTGTTATGCCAGAGAGCTTGTTCTGTGCAGCGGAGGGTCTGCCCTGGCTGTGTGCCAGTCAGGGCTGGCTGCATTCTCTCCCCTTGCTTTAGCAATTCCTTGCCCTCTCTGAGCTCGCTTTTCTTTGTCACATGGGAGCTGATTCGTTGGGATCTCATGGAGGCCCTCAACCCTGTGCAGTTTGGTTCCAAAATTGAAACAAAATCTCTGAGCTTGTGGAGGAAGCGGTTTCCTTTGGGCACGTGGGCTCAGGTGGGCTGTGCTGAGCTTTACCCGAGGGAACACATTACCCACCAGGCTCACACCTGTGGGCAGGGCCTGCCTGCGACGCCCTCTTTCCCAGCTCAGCAAGAGCCGTTCTCCAGAGACCCTCTGTGGACTCTGGTCTCCCCCTCATCAGTACTTGTGGCTCTGCAAACTTCTCACTAGGAGCATTCGTGGTGAAAACTCTTACAAAAATAGCTTCAAGCTGGAACGAGGAAAATAAAATAACTCCAGCCTGTCCCTGCCAAAAACAACAAAGCAACAGTGTGCGAGCAACTAGCCCAGCCCTCTGGCAATGGATGCTCACAGCGAGGCTCCATTACTCTCTCTTCAGCTGCGGTACATCCCCCAGATCCTGTGTCTGGGGTCATGTGCCATTAATTAATTAATCAATCGATTAATTGATTGATCTAATCCTCTGAAGTCACTGAGAATTCAACCTTGTGGCTTGGACTTGTGATTGCTCCAAACTCTTAGCTTTGGTGTCATTTTTCGGGTCACTCCTGAAAATGGGCCAACTCCCTGAGTTTCCCCTGTCCACCGGACCTCCTCAGGTCCACACTAAGGAAATGATTGCACAAACAGCTACTTGTTTGATGGGAGGATCATAAAAACACACCCCCACACTCGAATTTAGACTGTATCTTTTGTTAACAGCCGATTAATAATAATCAGTAGCTGGCTATTGATTTGCTCTCTTGAATTTCCTTTTTTTCTTCTTTAAACAGGTAAATAATATAGACCTGGTTTAAGCTGAACAAAGCCAGAATCCTCAAATCCATATGGGCACAGACATATGTAAGCCCTGAAGCAATCCAAATGCATCTAAATATTCTTTGCTGTATCACAAATGGATCTAATTTTTTTTTTTTTCTGAAAAGGAAGCCAGAAATCCAATGAAGCAGTTCAAATTGTAATTTAAGCTATAGATTTTAAAAAAATTTAGGAAGCTGCTAAACCGGAACAAGGCAGAAGCATCAGAGAGACTCCCGACTAATTGAACAGTCATTTCATTTGGTTCCTGTCCCTGGTAGGAGTGGTCCAAGGCCAGCCTCTGGATCCCTGTTCTTCTGCATCTGACAGTGTAGATACCAGCAGGGCATTTTCTAGCCTGATGTAGTCATGGGTGAGTTTGTCTCAGGAGAGGGACTTTCACACTCTGGCCCAGTATGGAAAACTGGTCACTGTCAGTCCTTCTTGTTTAACGTGAGTCACCTTGGTGGGTCTGCAAATGGAATTGTGAACCTCGGAGCTTAGCGGTATAGCTTTGGCACTGCCACTAACTCACTGTGTGACCCTAGGCCAGGCCCTCCTCTCCCCTTGAGAGTTTGCTCAATTGGAAAATGAGGACATTAAGCTACCTGATGCAGCAGGCCTGTGGGCCTGTGGTAGGCAGAGTAATGTCCCCCAAGGATGTCCCTATTCTAATCCCTGGAACCTGTGAATATGTGACCTTACATCGTAAAAAAGGCTTTGAAGAGGTGGTTAATTTAATAATCCCAAAATGGGAAGGTTATCCTGGATTATGCAGCAGGCCCAGTGTCATCAAAAGGGTTCTTTAAAGGCTGGGCATGGGGGCTCACACCTGTAATCCCAGCACTTTGGGAGGCTGAGGTGGGCAGATCACTTGAGGTCAGGAGTTTGAGACCAGCCTG
>NW_012114788.1:2139615-2151502 GCF_000951035.1 Colobus angolensis palliatus
CCTGGGTGACAGAGCGAGACTCTGTCTTAAAAAAAAAAAAAAAAAAAAGTGTTCTTTAAAAGTGGAAGAGGGAAGCGGGAGTGAAGTCATGGTTAGAGGGAGATCTGCCTGTGTGGATTTGTGACAGGGGAAGGACTTAACCCGTCATGGCTGGCTTTGAAGATGGAGGAAGGGGTTGCAAGTCGAGGAATGTGGGCAGCCTCTAGAAGCTGGAAAAAGCAAGGAAACAGAGTCTTCTGTAGAACTTCCAGACAGAAACACAGCCTTGCTGGCACTGGGTTTTAGCCCAATGAGACCTGTGTCAGACTTTTGACCTATAGAACTGTAAGATAATACATTTGTGTTGTTTTAAGCCACGGAAGTAGTAGTTATTTGCAATGGCAGTGATAGAAAACCACACAAGACCCTTTCTGGCAAGTTTACACTCTTTAAGAATAAAACCTAGCTTGGCTAACAGCTGGCAGCCCCATCTGGGAGAATGCTTGGGAGGAGCTATCACAGGGGTGCTCTGTCCCAGCTGCCCTCTGCAGTCCCCAGGACTGCCAGTTCCTGGCCATGCTTGGGCGTGAGCATCCCACTGGGCAGGGAGGCAGGTGCTGTTACGGCACTTTGAGTCTCAGGAGATCATCTGGTCCTGCATCTTCCCTTCACACAGGTAAGGTATTATCTTCATCCAAAAATTAACGAGCTGTGCCCGGAGAGGTGCATGGTCTCACCCACTGTCACACAGCTACCGAGAGAAGAAGGGCATGGGGCCAGGGCTCACAACTCCCGGTGGGAGACTCTTCCATTTGTCACTTTGGGCAAGTAACTTTTCCTTGTGTTAGTGGGTCATGAAGGAGAGACAGACAGGGAGGCTGGATGGCAGAACGGGACCAGAACCCTGAACCCCTGGTCTAGCCTGTGCTTTCTGAGCACCTGTGCATGAGGGGAAAGGTACAGCCACATTAGGCCTTTCTTCACTGCTTGAGGAGAGACTTTGAGTTGGGAGTGGTGGGGGCCGGGAGGGAAAGTAAAAGATGAGGTTAAAGGAACTGCTGCTATGGAACCAGCATGGTGCTAAGGATGAGGATTCTGCCTGAACGGGAAGCTCTCTTTCACACCTGGAGGCTGAAAAGGGCATGCCCTGCACCCATAACACCAAAAGGCACCTCCCAACCTCTCATTCCACCTCTAAGAAGTCATGGGGAGCAAGGCAGAGTGCCAGTGTGACCTGTGGGGGGCAAGGCAGGTCGGTTTGCTGGGGGTGGGGAGGCCACAAAAGCTTGTGTGTGGGAGGGAGGCCATGCTGGGGCCTGTGTCCAGCCCAAATTCACCGACGGGGTCAGAAGGGGTCAGGGTAGCAGACAGATCACAGGGGGACACAAAGTCCTCCTTGATGGTTTCCATGTCCGGGCCGCGTTCTCCAGGTCACGTGATTATGGTCCAGGGCAGCCTCCTTCAGAACATGGGCTGTGGCCCATCAGTGGGACTCGAAGACATTTACAAGGTGTTGAGCAATCATTAAAAAAATTTAGAGTAAACATATAGAGTATGCACAGTTTGTAAAGGTAAGTGTCGTTGCATAAAACTTTCCAGATACACAGTCTGCAGTTTTGACCTGGCAGGCCTTTCCTAGGCCCTGGAGGGAGAGAGACTTGGGTGTGGAGAAAAGGCGGAAATAACTCAGCCATTTCCACAAGACCAGCTTTTAATATGACTGTGATTTGAAGCACGAATAAATAAACGCCAAAGAAAATGGAGAAACCAAACCAAACCTCAGAACATCGAAACCAAAAAAAAAAAAGCATAAAACGAAGCAAAACAAAACAGATCTCCATCAGACAAACATAAAAGTCCCCCTATCCCAGATAAAAAGAATCAGACTGTACAAGCTGTGTCACCGGGAGAGAAGAACGACATGGCCACCATGGGTGAACACATGAGCCCCCCGCCCGCTGGCTGCTGTGCCGCCGTCACAGGCTCTGGGGCGGAAGGGAGGTTGGCACAGGTCACCTTAGGCGCCAAAGCCCCATGGGCCAGCTTGGGGAAAAGGGAGTTTGTGGGCAGGTTGAGAACCTTCACAAACGACACAAGAACTGAATGTAGCAGAGAGTCCCACGGGTTCCCTCTTGATTGTGCAGTTCTGATTCCAGGGTGGCCTCACGGTGACTTTGGACCTGGAATCTGGTCCCACTGCACGGGCAGCGGTGCGGACACTGGAAACCGTGTGGAGGAATGTCATGTACAAGACAGGCGTGGAGGTGGCGCCATGAGAAGTCTGAGCATGCAGGTGCTTTATACATCTGGCAGTGAGATGTGATGGCAGGTTCGTTCTTGGACAGTTCCAGAGTGTGACTCATCTCTCCTAAGAGGGACGCACGGCGGGGCCCAAGGACGCGTCCTGTTGGACGTGGCCGGAGCGAGGTCTAGGCAGCTAGTCTGCAATGTGTGCATAGGGGGCTCTTGCTTCTTTCCAGCATCAGGGGCCGTTCCACCTGAGCTTGCTCTTCCTTGTCCTGGTCTTGGGCCTCAAGGTCTGTTTGGAGGGGGTGCTGGGTGGCTCGAGGGGTGTCAGCAGGCAATCTCCTCCAAGGTCCCCAGGGCCGTCTGCAGGGGCACGTTCACAGTGTGGCTGATGGTTTCAGAGTGGTTTGGCATTGTGTCACAAGTACTCTGGAAGGGAAGGGTTGGTGGGAGTTTATTATTCGCTCAGCAAAACTTCATTGTGATGCCACCAGCTGCCCAGCCTAGGCCCTGGGAAAGGTGCTCCCCACTTCTGGGCTGCTCCTGCTCCAGACATCTGATAGGCTGGTTTACCATCTTGGGGGCATGAGGCTGAATGGAATCCTTACCATTGCACACTTGGGCGCCCGCTATGGCAGTGAGAAGGCTCCCTGGTTTGATTGGCAGTTGGTTTGATCCCTCCTAAAGGTGCCCCTCATGTAACTGGACCTATATCTGAGTGGTCTCTAGCTTTGGGGCTGGATGGTCCTGAGTCTTGACCTCTCCCCTGGGGGCCTCCCTTGGAGTTACAGTGCAGGAAGTACAGCCCGTGGCTAGGCCTGGGGCAGGAAGGACCCATGGCTGAGGCCAAGCAGAAAGGGTAGAAGGCCTTAGAGCTTAGAACCAGAGCTGGTCAGTCCTTGGGTCAGTCCCCAAGGACTTTTAGGGTTAGGCTGGACCCAGAGAAACATAGCTGTGGGTCCCTAAGCAGGGAGGGGCTGAGCTGGCCACACATGAATCTCTGGGGTGGTTCCCAGGCTACAGTGGGTGGGAAGCCGAAAGGGATTAGAGCAGGGATGGCTAGCCAGGAGGCTGTGCCAGGAATTTGGGGAAGATTTGATGAGGCCACAACTAGGGGAGGAGGAACAGGATGGAGAAGAGGCTGTGACACTGAGACCTTCTGAAGCAAGGGGGGCTCTGAGGGTGCAAAGGGAACCACTGTCTAAGCACTTACTATACACTAAGTGCTGTGCTGACTGCTTTGCCGGCAGGATCTCACTTAACTCAGGTGACAGCCCCATGCGGTCTGATCTGATGCAGATGCTTAGAGAGGTTAAATATGTAACTTGCCCCCAAGCACACAGCCAGGAAGCCGGAGCCTTGGGATCCAGCCAGGCCAGCTGAGGCCAGACCGGGGCCCCTCCCACACTGCCTTTCCCCTCCCCACTTCTGTTCCACAGAGGTTGCAGGGGACCAGAGGATCAAAGCAAGATTTGTAGACAGTGTGTGGAACAGAAACGGAATCCATATAGGGGGAACGGGCTGGGATCCATCTTGGATTTGTTGATACTAAGTGGGTGGTGGTCACTCAGTGGGCACCGTTTTCCAGGGCTGGAGGTGCTGATTTGGGGCACAAGGCTGGATGGGGAAAGCTGGCAACATCTGCACCCATCAGCCAAGGCCTGAGCCCAGGAGTAGACTGAGTTTGGGAAGGAGAATGACAAACAGCCATAGAGGGGCTGCTCCTCGGGCTATAGGAAAGAGGCAGAGTAAGGCAGTGGTTAGAAGTGCTTGGAGGGCAGCTCTGACACTCAGCAGCTGTGGGACTTTGGTCTCTGGGCCTTGACCGCCTCAAATACAAATTGCCTGACAGTGCCTGACACGTACCAGGCACACAGTAGTCATTAGCTCTAATGGGCACTATTGCTACTTCCAACTTCATGGGGCTCCATACTCTATCCATTTCGAAAGGGATGGAGAGCCAGTGACGCTCTGCTTGTACGTTGCCACCACTGGGGAATAAAGGAATAGACGTACAGAGCCTGTCCACTTCTCCCCCTGCTGTGAGATGAGGGGAGCAGCTGTCTGCCTGAGAGAAGCTGGATTGGGCCAGGCAGGTCCTATGCTTGGAAGCACCTCCTGGTGTCTGTTGCATCCATACTGGCTTCTGGGATGAGTCTCAGAGAGAGGCTCGAGGCTCAGCTGGAGTGTCCTTGGATTTGGGAAGTGACAGCATGTCCCACCTTTCCAAGCCATGGAAAGGTATGCAGTGAGTCACATCTTTCCTGCCCGGCCCCAGTATCTGGTTTCCTACTGCTGGTACAAGCCAGAGCAGCAGAGCAACTTCCAATCAGTGAGCTGCTCTTACCACATTCTCATCGTGGCTCCCTTCGTCCTCCTCTTTGCCAAGCAGGTCTAATAGCTTCTCTTTGATCAGCTGCAAGAAAAGCAGGAAGGGGTTGGTCAGGCTGGGAGGAGGGTGTGAAGATAGAAGGGACCTCCCTCCATTGGGCCCTGCTGGGGCTGGCAGCTGCCCGGGCTGTGGCTGGACATACTGTAGCACAAGCCCAGCCTGGCAGCCAGCTCCAGGTGTCTGTCTGTCTCAACTCAGCCTTTTGGCTGAAATGGGATTTTGTTGCAGGAGATGGAGCTTGGAAGAGGTAATGGCGGGCCCTGCTTCACAGCGTGGACTGCTGTCTTTGGGGCTGGTGAGTGTTAGTAAGTGGTGTGTGCTGGTATGCTGGCTCCCTGTCTGTCCTCAGGAGCAGCCTGGGACCCCCTTTCTGTGGCTGGGGCTGGGGGACAAGATTATTATTCACTTTCTAAGCCTGACTCTGCACACAATTCAGAAGACCAAGACATGCCTGAGTTCATAACATTTTACTCCTAGCAATAAAGGGTAGTTCTTAAATCTGTTACCTGGTGTGATTCAATTGCCATAACTGCATACAGTTTCTCACAAAAGTCAATAAACAAAGCAGAATAAAATCTGGCCATGGGAACTGATGTGGTTTTGGAGTCACTGTGCTGAGAGGCATGAGATTCTCCAGAGGAGCCTGGTCACTGGGGCACGACTCCCCACTGTGGTTCCGAGCAGCCTTTGGTCACGAACAGCCCCCTGTGAGAGGCAGAATAGGGTTCTACAGGCTCCTGTCTACTGCTCCGGTTTGGGGGAATTCACAGGTCCAGGCACCCTTGGAAGTTCTGGAGCCATTGCCTTTTTTAGGGGCGCATGTTGGAGGTGAAGTGCATTACCCATCTCACAGCCAGGGGGATGGAGGCCTCCAAGGGAACACCCGTCAAAACAGAGCCTGGAATAGTGGCATCCACAGGCTCGCTCTCAGAGAGATGCAGGTGAGAAGGCTGACCAGCTCCAGGAACCCTTAGTGCCAGAGAAGCTTTCAGAGGCCTCGTTCCAGTCATTTCTTGAGGAAGACATCTCCCCAGACTGTTAGCAGCCGGGGCGGCTGGCGTGCCCTGCTGTCTTCTTGCTCAGGATTGGTGAGGACTGCTGGGAAGTGCCCCTTCCCTAAGACTGGCTGGGCCATGGAGAACATGACTCAGGCGATGGGCCACCTACAGGGCAGGTGTGTGTGGTGGGGGGAGTATGCGTGCAGGCGTGGACATGCCCACCACCTCCAGCCCAGCTTCAGGAAGGGCTCGGAGCTGGCCTCAGCACAGTCTGGCCGAACTTCCGCTCATCCCTCCCCATCCTTCCCTGCCAGTGTAGATGGCCCAGTGCTGTTCCAGCTCCCAGAGGACAGGCCTGTGTTTCTCTTATATCCACCGCCCCCCAATAAACTCCCATCCCCTTGCCCCACGGTGCCTGGGCTTCAGTGATCGACTCTATCAGTGGACAGGAGGGGAAGCAGACTCTGCATGGAGAGAGGCACCGCCTTCCTTCTACCGTGTTTCTGAACCTGGGGCACCATGAGGGCACCAGCAAGCGGTCATTTCCCTGCAGGGAATCCCAACTCTTACCTCATAAATATAATCAAAGAGCTCTAGTATTGTAAGGATACTAGCACCAATGAACAATCCCATCTGACCACCAATATCACCTGGAGAGAGAGGGAAAAGACCAAAGCTTTGCTTTTATGCAGCTTCCAGGAAGAGTGAACAGACTGAGATGCAACCCAGACCTTCTGAATGGCGCCCCCTCCACGGGGAGCTTGGGCCTTGTTGTGGGAGGTCCAGGCCTTTGGCAGCTCCTTCCCTCACCGCACAGCTCTGAGAGCCACTGTTTTTCAGCATTCAGTAGGGTCACGGACTAAGCTGATGGCTTATTGGAAGGGCTTAGACTAGATCTCATGACCCACAGTGCTAACGGATTTGTTCGGTTATACTCAGAACCACACCGACTGGGTCCTGCTTTGACTCTGGGCTGGGAATAGGGAGAAGAGAGAGCTAGGATGTGTGTGGACTGGTGGCAGGTGCCCTGGGTGGGAGTCTTGGGAGGAGGAGATGCCCCCCCACCAATCCAATCACGGCATGGGCTTCAGGGCTACCTTGGGGCACCTCCCACCCTTGGGATAAGGTCATAGGTGTCTCCTTTCTCCCCCTTCCAAAAGTTAGTGTGCAATTTTGACTCTTTCTAGAGCTGAGGTTCTTACTCTGGGGTTTATAGGCCCCCGTTGTTCAAAGTTTTTCTGGATTTGTCTTCAGATCCCCCTGCATCCAACTCTCCTGGAAGAACTGTAATCAGTGTTGCTGCCTGGATACACCTAGGCCAATAGTATCAGAGCCTCTGGGGTTGGGGTCTGGATGTCAGGATTTTTAAGTTTCTGCTGGGGGTGAGGTGCGTTCTCAGGCCCACCAGAGTTTGAGAACCACTTTCCTGGGAGTAGTTCAGATGGCTGGAGACTCTCCTGAAATTGAATGTGAAATGTGTGTGCTTGGGCATTTGTAGCGGGAGAGTCCATAGCTATGATCAGTTTCTAACAGGGGTTCTGAGTCCCCAAAAGCTTAAGATGCTTTGCTGCAGAGGCAGTGTGGCAGAGCCGAGGGCTCTGAGGCTCTGAGTCCAGAGAGTGGCCACCAACTGGCTGTATAGCTTTCATAAGCCCTGACCTTCCGGGGAGCTTTGCCTCCAAAGGACATTTGGTGGTGGTGGCAGGATGGAGGGGATTGGATGAGATGAACTATGAAGTTCTTTCTAGCCCTAATCTCTAAGACTCTCGGTCTCTGGAAAGCGGGGCAGGAATTGGGGTTGGGGGGCAGAGTTCGGGGTGGCTGGTCAGTTCTCTTGGAGATGCCAGGTTGACCTCTTGGCCTGAGAACTCTCTGGTGGGCAGATCTGCCCCACTCCTTCTCAGCTTATGGCTGGGTGGGGTCCCGCGCCCATGTGCTCAGGTGAACCACAGAGATGGCGGGGAGAGGGCTCTTCCCAGTGGAACTTGGTGCTGGGCTCAAAATGGCTCAAAAAGGCTCTCCCTCATTCCTTTCCCATCACCGCTCCCTCTCATGTCTTTAATGGAGGCTTCTTGGAGACTGTGTTCTAATGGATATGTATGTCAGGTGGGAGGCATGTGATGTGCACGTGCAGTGTGAGTCTGTAGTGGTAGAGTGCGGGGTATGTGCCAGGGTCCAGGGTGTGTGCACATATTTGTATAAAAGCAGGCAGGAGGTCTGGCTGTCCATGGTTTTATGTAGGTGGCTCTCCCTGTCTATTTTAGGCACTCTGAGTGTGTCTAAGTGTGTGTGAGTGTGGGTCTGTGGAGGTGAGCAGAGTGTGTCTGAGTGTGTAGAGCATGTGTAGTGTGGGTGTGTTTGTGTGTGTATATGGCGCCGTGTGGGGGCTGTGTACATGGGTGTGTCTCTGTAGCTGTGGGACTGGCACGTGGGGCTGCAGAGCTGTGCATTTGTGTGTGTGGTCCTGGACCACCGTGGGTGCATGAACCTGTAGGTTTGGTGCGTGTGTGTGCAGACTGGGGTGGGGTATACTGTGGGTAGTGTGAACGCTGTGTAGCGTGCATGTGCATGGACACCAGGGGGTGAGAAAGGGCCACGCGGTGTTGAGAGAAGGGCCTGATGACTGAGGGTTTGCAAGCGGCACACGCTGTCATCACAGGAGGTCCAGATGGCAGCATGAGCTCCTCAGCGGCTATTCTGGGTGGGAACACGATCGATGCTGGGAACAAGCTCATATCTGATGCAGACACGACAGATTCAGAGCTCAGGCCCTTCTTGCTCTCTATGTCTCTCTTTCTCTCTCTCTCTCTGTGTGTGTGTGTGAGAGAGAGAGAGAGAAAGAAAGAGACACACATAGAGAGAGCAGAGAGACAGAGAAAGACTGTGAGCCTATGCTGGGGGAGGGCCGGGGGTAGGAAGAGGCCTGTCCTGGGTCCTCTTTATGGAAATAAAGGGCAAGGCCAGCACAGGGGTGAGTGAGGGGTCTATGTTTCTGGTGGGGCCAAGGGCATGAGTCTCTTGGCTCAGTACCTTTGGTCACAGTGACTTCTGAGGCTGAGTGACAACCACTTTAATCCAGCTGGGACCGAGCTATGGTGGGGAGTCCCCAGCCTCCTGGAGAAAGTGTAGAAATGCTTAGCCAGCCCCTGGACACAGCAGCTGAGCCCTGGGTCCCTGGCATGGTGACCGTCCAGGTGCCAGGAACTACTATTGATGGACCTTTTCTGGGCTAGGGGCTTATCACATTTAACCATCACAACAAGCTCATAAAGTGGGTTTTATTAAACCCATCTTGCAGATGAGGAACCTGAGGTTCAGCAAGGTAAAGTTACTTGTCCATATTCTCATAGCTGGTGTGAGAAGCCAGGTAGTAAGTACCTGCTCCTTCCAAAATGCTAACATCACCTGGTTCAGCTCATGGAGACAACAGCTATTTCTCTTTCTGGGGCACAGGCATCAGATCCTTTCTTGAGAGTGAGTGGGAGCTGAGAGAAGCGCTTGAGAGTCAAGTCCTTTAACTGTGCACTCTTAGGGGTCTTGTGAGTTTTGGGTTGGGCTGGGGTAGGATGGAAATTAGCTCCCTGTATCCATCATATGCCACTGGGGCCAGGGAGCTCATGCGAACTTGTATGGGGTGGCAGCAGGTTTGTAGATACCTGGGGAGAGTGACCCTTCATTTGTGTTTGACAAATGACTCTTAGTCCAGGGGACAACACCTGGCCTTCCGGATGCAGCAATGTTGCTTTTGGGGTGAAGCTCCATCAGGGCCCTTACCTCCCAGGTCCCACCTGGGACCACCCACAGTTCAGCCTTCCCTCCTTCTCTCTTTCTGATACCTCTTCCCCCTCTCCATGGCCCCAGGATTCTGACTGCAACCTGGGGCAGAAGACCATGAATTCTAAGAGTGCAGGGCTGGAAAGGCCCAGAGGCCTTTAGGCTGACCCTCCTCATTGCATAGATAGGGAAAATGAAGCTAAGATTGGGGAATAAATCGGGCCTGAAATTCCACCCCACTGGGGTTCTTTCCATTCTGGGAGAGGAGCAGTGCAAGGAAAGAGGGAGCAATTGTTAGTAAATTAAAAGGTTAGACTCCTCCAAGGCTGTGTCTGTCTGCTTGCCTCCCATACACCTGTGCATCCTCCCTCCCTCCCACCCTCTATGAGATGTGGAAATTTGTGCAATAGACACCTACTTACCAAGTAAGGCAGCAACTTCATACGCCTTCTTCTGTTCAATTGTCTCATAATTGAGAGCTTCAAAAAATATATCCAGAACAAGGATGTTCTCTCTGCAGAGACAATAGTCAGTACCATACATGGTTAGAGCTATCAGCATTCACAGGGAGCATCTAATACAGCTTTCCCACGGAAAGATGGAGAAACGGAGACCCAGGAAGTGAGGCAGCTTGCCCGAAGTTAGAGCTGGTTAGTGGCAGAGCTGCGGCTTCAAGTCAAGAAGCCTGACTCCCAGCCCAGTTCTGGAGGCCTACATCAGCTACCTCCTTTTGTTCCTTATTTCTGTCTCCCTGCTTTCTGTTTGCACCCTTTGCAGGGGTCCTGCCTGGCTTCCAGGCCTCTGCACCTCCAAAGGGCCTGCCTGGTCCTCACCATGAAAGTGAGTTTCAGTAATCTTTTGACATGGCTTGCCTTGGCTAGGGTGCCTGCTCCAGCTGACTTCATGGGTAGCCCCTGCCCCCTCCTGAGACCTCCTAAATTCCCCCTGGGATTTATAACAAGCTCCTCCTGGTGGGAGGCCCTGCTCTGGCATTGTCGAGTCAATTGCTGAAGTCAGGGAAGGTTTGTAGGGAGCAAACTTGTATCTGCCTGGGGGGTATTCTGGCAGAAGCACGGTGGCTTGCTTTGCTCCTTTGGGCAGGTGTGTGAGTGAGACACATCTTGGCAGTAAAAGTTGTTACTGCCTGCAGACTGTGCCAAGCAGCAGGGCCTGGCATCTCCTACAATTCCCGTCTCCTCCAATGTGCTCACAATGCCTTCAGTGCCCCTTGTTCTCAACCCACTGAGCAAAAGCTGGCTGAGGATGGGGGTCTGGGGACAGTGTTGGCAAGAGGGAGGGGCTGGCGAAGAGAGGAGCAGATTCTTCTTTCCGTGAGCAGGGCAGCTGTTCAAAGTATCACCCTCTCTTGCTTGGCTTGCCACAGCTGCTTCCTAACAATTCCCTTCTTCCCATCTGCCTTTCCCCTGTCTTCTCTATCGCCGCCTGAAGGATCTTTCTAAAACTGCTAAATTGATTCAAATTAAATAAAATTGCAGTTCCACTCCCCAGTCACAGGCTGCATTTCAAATGCTCGTCGGCCACATGTGGCTAGCAGCAACCCCACTGGGCACTGCAGACACAGAACATTTCCATCATTGCACAGTATTTGACCTACTGGGGAGCACTGGTCGAAAATGCAAATTTGAGTCTGTCACTCACCTCTGAAAGCTCTTCAGTGGATCCCTATTCTGTTAGGATAAAGCCCACTCCCTGCGCCCGCTCGGCTCAGCCTACAAGACCCTCTTGCTCTGACACATCCATGCTCCCCTTTGAAGTTTTCTCTTCTGCCCTGTGCTGATGGTCTCTGCTGAGCCTCTGCCTGGGACACCCACTTCTCTCATGCTTCTATTCATTTATTCTGTTAAAACACATTGTTTTGAGTGCCAACTCTGTGCCGTACGCTCCACTAGTATTTGGCAGACAACAGAGAACAAAAAAAGATAGTTTCCTGCCCTCAGGGGGCTTTCAATCTAGTGGGGCAGACAGGTAATAAATAAGGAAACACAACATGAATATGTAATTACATGCTGTAGTGTTATAAAGGAAAACACCAGAGGACTTTGAGAGAAAAATAACAGGAGTGCACCTCATCTAGATGCCTGAGATAACTTCAATTTTATTTTTATTTTTGTTTTATATTTGTTTTAGAGACAGGGTCTAACTATGTTGCCCAGGCTGAGCTTGAACTCCTGGCCTGAAGCAATCCTCCTGCCTTGGCCTCCCAAAACATTGGGATTACAGGCATAAGCCACCATGTCTAGCTGGAGATGACATTTAATTGGAGACCCGCTTAAGGAGGAAGCAGTTAGGTGGAGGGCGGGAGGAAAAGAATCCTAGGCAGAGGGAATAGAATGTGCAAGTTCTGCCTGGAAAACTATACATCCTTTAAAAAAATCTCTGGGCTGGGCGAGGTGGCTCACGCCTGTAATCCCAGCACTTTAGGAGGCCGAGGTGGGTGGATCACGAGGTCAGGAGATCGAGACCATCCTGGCTAATA
>NW_012114788.1:2151683-2209868 GCF_000951035.1 Colobus angolensis palliatus
AAAAAAAAAAAAAAAAATCTCTGAAGCTTTCCCTGATGTCACCTCTTTGCAAGCTGCAGCTAACCCATCATTCTCTCCTTCCATATGCATCCCTCTGTGATAGCCAAAGTCACCCTATATGCCATTCAGTGTGTACTTGTCTCTCCGTAAGACTGCAAGCTCCTTAAGGGCAGGGGCTGTGTCTTACTTATCTTTGTCTTTGTAGTCTGAGCATGAAGCAGAGCTTGACACACAGAGGGTGCTCGATGAATGTTTGCTGACTTGAACCAAATGCTTATCTCTGCTTTCCTCCTTGATTGCCTCCAATCTCCTCCTTATCCATTTCCCCCTTCCTCCTGCCTACCATGCCCACTAAACTTACGAGATATATTTTTCTGATTTGTTAAATTTCTTCTCAAGGTACTTGGCTGATGTCTTGCTGGGGATCTTCACCATGGAGAGCTCTTTGTTGTAGCGGGTCAGGTTGCAGGGTGTCCTGCAGAGACAGTAATTGCTGTCCTTTTCCGCCAGCAGACCTGGAGGGGAGAGCGAGGTGGGGCTTAGTCAGGTGTGGGGACTGGGATTTCTAAGGGTCCAGAGTACCTGGATTCTAGCAGCTGAAAAGTGAGCTGGGAAGGGGTGCTGGTCCGGGGAAAGCGAGGGGCGGGGATTGTGGAGAGAGGGGAACTGGGCTTTTGCTGTAGGTTGATCTTGTTTTCCTTCTGCTTCCTTTAACTGTCATGTCACTCTAAACATTATTGAAATGCGACCACTTTTGCAGAGGTCTCCAAGAGAGTCCCGGTGCCCTCAGCTTCCCGTGGCTTTCTTCCCTGCTCCTAGCCTCAGTATTCTCATCCACAGAGTGGGCCACCATCAAAGCAAAAGTGGGAGACCGTTTTACCTGAAACCCAGGGCTCTGTGCTAATCCTGCTGGGGCTCCCTCATAGCCAGTGCCCACCTCCTCTGCCTGGTGGGTTAGGATGCAGGCAAAGATCCTTCATTCCTTTCCCTGGAGGCAACTCCCTGCATCTGGAACCCTTCCTGCCCTCTCCTCTCTTCTTCCAATTAGACATAACGTTTAAGGCATCATTTCCCTCTGACAAAGACTTTCTCCCTGATCAAACTTAGCCAGGCTCTTCAGAGCCCTGTTCTCGACTAGGCCTTGACCTTGGCCCCCATCCGTGCTGGGCCTGCCTAGCCCAGTTTTAGCAAGAATCCTGCCAAAGTCAGTTTAGACAGAATCCCCCACCCTTGATACCTGGTCAGCCTGGCCTGCCGTCAGCAGATTTCCCCCTACCTTTGAGGTTTTCTCTGGGTAATTTTACATCTACTGAGCCCTCGCTCTGCTTGATGGCCATGAATCTCCAGCTGTCTTGGCTGTAGTCTGAGTTGAGTCCCATCTCTTTCCCCTATTGTGATACTTTTGACACCTGTTGCAATTCCCCTGAATAAAGACTTCCTTACCATTGTAACTAGTGTCAGAGTGATTTTTTCTTTAACACCTCCTTCCCTTTTTCCTCTAGCCACCTCAGTGTTTCAGGCTACCCTGGGTTTTGCTGAGTCTTTGCACACATCAGAAGTCACTCCCTCCCCTCTCAGCCCGGCCTCCCTCTCTAGTCCTCCTGGAGGTATCCGGACCTGAGGCCAACACTGCCTCACTTAGCTCCGGCAAGTGCAGATGCTGAACGAACTTGAGTGCACATTGTTTAAAAAGTCTGCTTGTCTTGACTGTAAGCCATTTCCTGGGTCCAGAGAGAGGCGAGCATGCAGAGTGGGCCTAGCTTTGGGGTGGCAGCTTGTTTGTGCACTCTCTCTCCCTCCTACTTTTCCAGCTGGGGAACCAGCAGAGTTCTTCCAACTGGCAGACCCCCAGCAGGCCCCTTGGGGAGGAGGAAGGAGTGTGCTCTGTGTTTTCCATTTGCACACATGCGATGCAAACCTGGCCTTACCTCTCCAGCCCTCCTCCACCTCCCCCAGGCTCAATGGAGCAGAAGAAAGATGTGACTTCAGGATCACCTTGGCCTCCCCACGTAGACACCATCAGATTGTGTGAGGGGAGGTATTGCCAAGCTTCTCTGGTGCCCACCTGGCTGCCCACTGTCTATCCTCTTTCCACCTCTGTCCTCTCCCCTGCTTTCTTTAGCACCCTCCGTTTCCCTTGAAACCTACTCCTTCTCCATCTCCACCTTCCATACCTCCTTTCTCTCCCCAGTTCCATTTCCAGCCCTCATCTTCTTGCACCAATTCCCTCCCCAACCTTCTCTTCTTCCTCCTCTCCATCTCCCTCTCCCATCTCTGCAGCAACTCCACTCGGCCAGCCGCTTTCGTCTCATCCTCTCTCTATTCCTTCTTCCTCTTGATCTTTCCCCACACCCAGATGGTCTCCTGGATCTCAGTCTCAGGCCCCCTGCCCCCATGATTCCATCTGTCTCCTGAGTACTGACCTAGGGCAGGCTCTGCACACTCCTTGTGCTGCTCAGGGGTACAGAAAGGGGCATCCCCTGCAAAGAAGAAACACCAGACGGAGTTACTCAGGCAGGAACATTCATGTCAGCAACACCTCCTCTGCTTTGGGCTTAGGGAAGGGAGTGCCTCCTGGCGGTTGAAGGGGCAGCGGCCTGCCAGTGGGCAGTTCGAAGAGAGTCTTGGATCAGAGTGCACCCCAAAGCTGGAAGGCTGGCTTCTGATCTGCTATGTAAGCTTGGGCAGGCTGTTCACCTCGTTGAGCAGGAGACAGTAGGATCTGTATGGCTAACTTCTCCCATGTTTCTCTGTAGGTCCAGCCAGCTCCTGTTGGTGACAGGTGAGCTCGCCTTGAGAATTGAAACTAGGGAGGTGGTGGTAAGCACCTTGTAAGCCTGGCTATACATCATCTTCTTTAACCCATACAGGCACCCTTTGAAGTCAGAAGTACTATATCTGTTTTACCCATGAGAATTTTGAGGCTTAAGCATCTTACCTTCCCAGGACGCCAAGCCTAGTAGTGACGGAGGTGGGCTTTGAGCAGAGGTCAGTCTGATCCAGAGCCTAGAGCTCTTCTCAGCACAACCACACTGCTCTCTGGGAACAACGGTTGCCTTGTGTTTCTTCATTGCTTTGCTCATAATTCCACATTAGTCACTGAGATGTCAGTATTAGTGTCATGGGTATGATTGACACCTCTACCGCTTGCCTTTGGCTAAGGGTTGGTGGGGAAAACCTCACTGGCTGGTGGCCTAGTCTGAGCATCCGGTGAATAATATTCCCCATTGCTGGATTCTCCTTGCTGGGCTCTCTTTGTAGAAACCCAGGATCTTTTTTCTTTCTTTTACCAAGTGCTAAAGTCCACCATAATGTTTTTTCCTTATCACTTCCCCAAAATCCTTTTTCAGAGCTGAAGAGTTAATAAACTTTCTCTTTTCCAAAAACAGCAGCTTGACATGTTTCCCTGTTTGCTCTGCCTTCTAGGAAGCTCAGAGGCCATTTTATTTTACTATTATTTAAAACATACGAATTTATTATTATGTTACAACTTAGTAGGTCAGAAGTTAGCTATCGGTCTCATTGGTCCAGAATCAAGGTGTTGGGTGGCTTTTTGGAGGCTGTAGGGGAGAATTCATTTCCTCGCCTTTCTCAGCTTCCAAAGACCATCCCTACATTCATTGGCCACCCACATGCGTCGACTACCCACATTCTTCCATCTTCAAAGTGAACAAGTTTGCATCTCTCTGACCCTTCTTTCATAGTCACTTCTCCTTCTGACCCTAGCCGGAAAAAGGGGATTGATTTTGAGGACTCTGATTAGATTTGGGCCCACCTAGATAATCTCCCCCACTTAAAGTTGGTAACCTTAATCATTCTGGCAAAGTCCCTTTTGACAGAGGCAATTTTAAAGATCAGTAATTTAAATCTTAGATTACTAAGGAAATTGCTGATAACTAATGAAATAATTCAGAATGTGGCAATGAGGATGTTCATTTCAGCATGGATTATAACAGAAAACAATTGGTAGTGAACCAAATGTCCAGTATAAGGATTTAGTTAAGTAAAATTGAATAAAGTATGATATAACCATGAAATAACAGCTACTAAATAAAATAACAACATTCCCGGCACATAGTAGGTCTTCAGTCAACATGATTTTTGGTGCCCTCTTCCAATATGCTAAATAACAACCACTGACTTTTATAGTTTACAAAACATTTTTATATCCTAGCCTAATTTTCACGTTGTAACAGCTAATGATTGTGTTTTAAAGACCATAAAGGTGAGAACAGAGAGGTTTAGTAAACAGGTCACACACTAAATGAGCGGAAGAGCCTAAATTAGAAACCAAGGCTCCATTCATGTGTCCTGGCTGCAACACCACGCTCTTCCTCCCCAGATCAGCTTTCCACTTTGCACTTCAGCTTCTGGTATGCCAACTGCACGAGATGGCCACATGCATTGTTAGTGTGGCAACAGAGGTGTCATTACATGCACATTTATTTGCTGGCTAATAGACTATTGCCTCATTTGAAGGAGTGCTAGACATTTGGACACAAAAAGGGAAACATCTGGATGAAAGAAAGAAACATCTGGATGCTCAAACATGTACTACACGAGCTGTAAGAATTGCAAGCATCCAGTTATCTGGACACTAAACTCTCAGAGGTAAGAGCAGCAGACAATTGGCAAACATTGAACACTGGGATGGACATTCCCCCAACACTGGGTGCTTCTGGATAGCAGGATGCTGTCTTGGTTGCTGGACTAGAAGTTTCCACCTGCCCTCTAAATAGGCACCAAATAACAGAGTCTTCCCAGAACATCATCCTTTTGGATCCTAGCAAAGTGGGTGAAGTGTTTCCCATTAGGATGAGAAATGCAAGGCGGGTCCCAGGCAGATCCCAGGGGCCCTGTGGCCACCCTGCCCTGGCACTGACCTGGCATGTGAACCATGCGGCAGTTGCAATTTTCCACGATGTAGCGGGTCTCACAGTCAATCCTACAGGCGGTGATACTGTAAACAGGAAAAAAGTCGAGGCCCATCTCTGAGGATCGGCACTCACCCCACGGTGGGGGCAGGTATGTGAGCTGCAAGACAGGAAGGAGTGGGCGGTAGTCAGCCTCAACAGACTCAGTAACTCCTTCATTTACTTACTCAATCAAAAAACAATTATTAAGCATTTAAATACCATTAACTTTATAAATCTTCAACATCTGGCTCCAACACTAGTTTACTTACCTTATCTTAATTTTTAATTTTTTTTCTTAGAGACAAAGTTTCACCATGTTGCCCAGGCTGGCTTTGAACTCCTGGTTCAAGCGATCCTCCTGTCTCAGCCTCTCTAGTAGCTGAGACTACAGGGGCACACCATCAGGCCCCACCCTAACTTAGCTTCTATAACCTTCTTTAAATGTGGTTCTCCTGAGAGTCTCTTAACCCCATCATGTCTTCCCACTCCCACATTTTGTCATCTCGCATCTCTTGGAAAGACCCAACTAAATTCCACCCTCTTGGTTTGAAACATTGGAATCCCAGACCTAGACCTGGAGGACAAAACCCAGAGGAAGATTCAGAATGAAATGGCTCTAGGCACTATCCTTGTTATTTACAGTCCTGGGCCTGGACTAGAGAGACTCCCCAGGTCATGCCGTAGATGGCATCTTTTCCCTTTGAAGAAAATTACACTCCTATTCTCAGAGGTCCAGCGATCATAAATGTTCTCCTAGCATCTATGGTACTTGCCTAGTGGGAATGGGAAGGGTGAAGGATGAGGGAAATAATGGTTGTCGAGCATTTTCTAGGTGTTAAGTCCTTTATATCCATTTTTTAAGATTAAAGAATAAAAACACAATAAAATGTGCAAACATTAAGTACACTATTCAATATATTCTAAAAATGTGTTCACCCATGTAACCAGCACACTAACCAAGATAGAGGACATTTTAAATCACCCTAGAAAGTTCATTTCTGTTCCTGTCCAATCAGTCCCCAACCTACCTGGGTAATCATGGTTATGACTTCTCTCACCATAGGTTGGCTTTGCCTGTTCTCAAACTTCATATAAATGAAAGCTTACCCTATGTGCTCTTTTGCGTCTAGCTTCTTTCACTCAGCATGATGTCGTTGAGGTTCATCTACATGGTTGTTTGCCCCAGGAGTTCTCTCCTTTTTATTGCTGAATAGTTTTCCAGCATTATGTATGACTGCACTTCAATTTGCTTATCCATTCACTTGATCATGGGCATTTGGATTGTTTCCAGTTTTTGGTAATCATGAGAAAACTCCTATGAATATTTACACATAAGTCATTTTGTAGGCATATGTTTTAATTTCTCTTGAGTAAATGGCTAGCAGTGGAATGGCTGGTTTGTAAGATAGGTGTAGGCACAGCCTTATAAGAAACTGCCCAACTGTTATCCAAAGTGGTTCTTCTATTTTATATTTCCACCAGTAGTGTCTGAGAATTCTCATTACTCTATGTCCATGCCAAATCTTGACTTCATCCACCTTTTTGATTTTAGCCATTTTTGTAGATATGTAGTTGTGTCTCACTTGTATTTGCGGTTCCCTGATGGGTGATTTTGGGCACAGTTTTATGTGTTTATTGGCCATTCATATATAATATTTTGTGAAATGTCTGAGTTTTTTTGTCCACTAAAAATTATTATTTTTTCACTTTTACTTTTGGGTTGTAAGAGTTGTTCATATATTCTGGATTCAAGTCCTTTGTCAGATACATGTATTGTAAATATTTTGTCTATACCACCTATAGTCTGTGGCTTACCTTTTCATTCCCTTAAAGGTATCTATTTTTTAAAATCAACTTCAGAAGATATAATTTATATACAATAAAATGCATCAATTTTAATGTGCAATTTAATAAATTTTTACAAGTGTATACACCCTTGTAACAACTACCCTAATCAAGTATAGAACATTTCCATGAACCCCCAGAATTTCCTATTTGCAGTCACTTCCTCCCTGCCAACCCTCAGGCAACCCCCAATATGCTTTCTGTTGTTATAAACTAGGTTTGCCTGTGTTAGTATTGTATATAAATAGAATCAAACAGTATGCATTCTTTTGTGTCTGGCTTCTTTCTCTCAGCATAATGTTTTTGAGATTCATTCATGCTTTTGCACATATTAGTCGTTCATTCTTTTTTTGTTGCTGAGTTTTACTTCTTCCTTTCTAGTCTTTATTATTATTTTAAATTTATTTTTCTTACCCTGCTGTATTAGCTAGAAAGTATCATGTTGGAAAAAAATTGGAGAGAGAGGGTATCTTCCCTTGTTCCTGATCTTAGGAAGGAGGGTTCATTATTTCACCATAATATATTAGGCATATGTTTTTCTTAGATGTGCTTGTCACATTGAGAAAGTTCTGTCTTATTTCTCATTTGCTGAGAGTTTTTATCATCAATGATATATATTTTGGCAAATATATTTTCTACTTCTATTGAGATGATCACACGACTTTTCTTCTTCATTCTATTAACACAGTGAATGGTATTGATTGATCTGAAGACGTTGAAACCAACTTACATTCCTGGGATAAACTCCACTTAGTTGAAACCAACTTACATTCCTGGGATAAACTCCACTTAGTCATAATTTATTATCCTCCTTATATATTGTTCTATTCAATTTGCTAGTATCTTGTGGAGGTTTTTTGCATCTATGTTTATGAGGCATATTGTATTTAATTTACTTTTCTTATAATCTCCTTGTCAAGTTTTGGTACTGGGAGTATACTGACCTCATGAAAGCAGTTACGAAGTGTTTCCTCTTTCTCTATTTTCTGAATTTGTATGGACTTGGTACCATTTCTAACTTAAATGTTTGATAGAATTTGCCAGTGAAGCCATCTGGACCTGGTGATTGTGTGTACGCGTGTGAAGACTTTTAATTATGAATTCAATTCCTTTAATAGATACGGAGACATTCAGATTTTCTATTTCTGTTCTTGTGCTAGTTTTGGTAAGTTGTGTTTTTTCCCCAAGGAATTTGTTCATTCCATCTAGATTTTTGAATTTGTGGGCATAAAGTTGTATGTAATATTTTTTAATGTCTGTAGGATCTATGGTTATGTCTTTTCATGCCTGATTGTTGGTAATTTGTATTCCATTTTTCCTTATTGTTAATAATTTCTAATTTCATTATGCTTTGGTCAGAAAACATCCTCCCGATGGTTTCATTTCTTTAACATTTATTGAGATGTTTTTATGATACTGGACCAGAAAAATAAATCAATGTTCGATCTTGTTGAATGTTCCATGTGCACTTGAAAAGTATATGCATTCTGTAACTGTTGGCATACTGTTTTATAAAAGGCAATTAGGTTTAGTTGTTTAATAGTGTTGCTCGGATCTTCTATATCTTTACTAACTTTTTAGTCTACTTATTCATCAATTATAAGAGAGGAGTATCAAAATGTCTACTTATGACTATGGATTTGTCTGTTTCTCCCTTTAGTTTTCTCAATTTTTGCTTTGGGTATTTCTGAAACTTATTAGGCATATACATATTTAGGATTGCTACGTCTTCCGGATGACTTGATCCTGTCATCGTTGTGAATAATCATCTCATGCAATGTCCTTGTTTTGAAGTTTACTTTGCATGATAACAGACGTGGCAGCTTTATTCTCCAACTATTTATCTTTTTCTATTATTTTGTTTTCATCCTTTTACTTTTAACTGTCAGAATCTTTATATATTTAAGGTACATCTCCTTTTGAATGTGTTTTTAAGGTACATCTATTTGAGTGTTGTATTTTATCCTGTCTGACAATCTCTGTCTTTTAATTGGAGGGTTTGATCTATCTACACTTAATGCAATTTTTGATATAGTTGGGTTGGAGTTATCATGTTGTTCTTTGTTTTCTATTTGTCCCCATTTCTATTTCTTCTTTTTTCTCTCTCTTCTGACTCTTTTTGGATTAATTGAATATTATTTTAATGGTTCATTCTGTTTTCTCCTTTAAGTTTCAATTTATACCTCTTTGTATTATTATTTTTAGTTGTTGCTCTAGGATTTACAGTATTCATCCTTAACATCACAATATACCTTGAATTAATACTATGCCGGTTCACATATAATTCTATTAATTCTATTTATATTGCTTCTGTGTCATACATTTTACTTCTACCTCTGTTATAAACACTGTAATACACTGTTTTGTTTGTTGGTTTGTTTGTTTTTGTTTTGAGACAAAGTCTCACTCTCTTACCTAGGCTGGAGTGCAGTGGCGTGATCTCTGCTCTCTGCAATCTCCGTCTCCTGGGTTTAAGCAATTCTCCTGCTTCAATCTCCCGAGTAGCTGGGACTATAGGCATGAACCACCATGCCCAGCTAATTTTTGTACTTTTATAGAGACAGACCTTCACTATGTTGGCCAAGCTGGTCTCAAACTCCTGACCTCAAATGATCCACCTGCCTCAGTCTCCCAAGTGCTGGGATTACAGGCATGAGCCACTGTGCCTGGTCACACTGTTAATATTATTTTTGCCTTAAGCAGCCCATTGACTTTTAAAGAAGAAAGAAAGCTTACGTTTTATATTTACCCACATATATACCATTTTTATTGTTCATCATGCTTCTTACAGATCTGGATTTTCCATCTGATATCATTTCCCATCAGGCTGAAGAATCTCTTTTAACTTTTTTTTTTTTTTTTTTAAGAATGGGTTTACTTGTGGCAAAATTTCTCAGTTTTCATTCCTTAAGTTTCATTCCTTAAGGCGAGGAGTTCAAGACCAGCCTAGGCAACATAGTGATACTGATGGCAGTGGCTGCTACCATCATGCCTGCTGCAGCTGTGCAGCTAGGGTGCATACTCCATGGAGCCAGTGGGAGTCCTGACCCTTCTGAGTAAAGACTGGAGCTCCACGTGCCACTGCACCCACAGCTGCAGACCCAGGCCTCCTGTAACTCCTGGACAGGGCTACAGCCACCCAAACTGCAGCTGTGGATCCGAGCCTCCCTGTGCTCTTCTGGGAGCTGGCAACAGGCAGGATCTGCCTTCCTGCGGTTGCAGCTGCAGCTGCGGCACCCATGGCTGCAGACCTGGGCCTCCCACTCCAGGAAGCAGGGAAGAGCAGAGGACAAGTGGGAGCTCTGCCCCTTCCAAGTTGGTGGGTGGGAGCTCCCAGGTACAGCTGCAGCTGCCCTCCCAGTGCAGGACCTGGGCATCTCTGTAGCCTGCACCCTAAGTGGCCCCAGAAGGGACCACCCCAACCCGTCCCTGCAGACTGGTGGGTGTCTGCTCCCACTGCCTGGCCTCTCTTGGCTCTTGGGGCCTCCTCTGAACTTGGAGCAGGGTTGGGGGCCAAGGCCCGGGGCCATGAATTACCGCAGGAGGCAGACTGATTCCTGGCAGGAAGGGGGCGGGTCCCCAGTAACGACCCACCTTCAGACCAGGGAAGACCTGAAAGCTGTGGGATGGACTGCCAGTCTTGCCCACTGGAGTTGGGACTCAGGGTGCCCCTTGCAGGCCCACCCATGGCTGCTCATGCATGAATCGGCACACACTTCCTCTCCTCTGAGGTCCATAAAAGCCCTGGGCTCGGCCAGAGCAGAACAGAGGATGGCCGGAGGACTAAGAGGTCACAGAGACGAGGGGACTGGACGACCAGCTGCAAGGACGAGTACTTTATCTGCTGAAAGCTGGAGACGATGGGACGACCAGCTGCAGAGAGGAGTACCCTCTCCACTGAGAGCTGCAGAGACAACCTGCTAGCAGAGAGGAGCTACCCTCCAGGGCCTCCTCGCTGCTGAGAGCTGAACACTCGATGGGGTGAGCTGCCTGCAGAGAGGAACTACCCACTTCTCTGAACTGTTCTAACACTAAATAAAACTTATCTCCTTCTCCTTCTCCTTCCCTTCTCTTTCTCTTTCTCCTTCTTCTTCTTTTTCTTCATCCCCTTTCACTTGTCTGCATCCTTCATTCTTCCTGGATGCAGGACAAGAACTCAGGCAAAGGCACCATGGCCACAGAGGTTTCCAGCCAGAAAAATCTACACCCTAGAGATCCTGTAACAATACCCTGTCTCTAGCAAGTAAAAAAAGTCAGGTGTGGTAGTGCACCCCTGCAGTCTCAGCTACTCAGGAGGCTGAGGTGGGAGGATCGCTTGAACCCAGGAGTTCAAGGCTACAGTGAGCTATGATTGTGCCACTGCACTCCAGCTGGGTGACAGAGCATAAGACTCCTCTAAAACAAACAAATAAATAAACACCCAAAACCAACTAAAGAAACCTACAACGTCTTAGTTTTTTTATTATTTTTGAAAGATTTTGGCTGTAGATAGAGTTCTAGGTTGATAAGTGTCTTCTTCCAGAATTTCAAAGGTGTTACTCCTCTGTCTCGGCCTCCATTGTTTCTGATGAGAATCAGTCATGTTCTTTTTATTGTTCCCTGCAGGTATTATGCCCCCTTTTCTCCCTCTGGCTGCCTTTGTGCTTTTCTCTCCATCTTTGCTTCTCAGGATTTAAACTACATTACGCTTAAGTGTGGTTTTCTTTGTAGTTATCCTGCCTGGGGATTCTTGAGAATCCTGGATCTGTGAAATGATGCTTTTGAACAAATTTGAAAAAATATTAGCCAGTATTTCAACTGTTTTTCTGCCTGATTCCGTCTCTCCTCTCAGGGATACCGCTTATATGCATGTTGGAGTACTCGACACTGCTCACTTGTGACTGCTCACAAGTCATTGGCACTCTATTCCCTTCCATTAGTCTTTTTTCTCTTTATGTATTATTTTAATAATTTGTATTAACCTGTGCTCAAGTTTGGCATTCATTTATTGTTTTGTATCCAATCTTCTATTGATTCCATAAAACAATTTGTAAATTTCAGATGGTATGTTTTTCAGTTCTAGGGCTTTCATTTTTTTTAAAGGTTTCCACATCTTGACTAAAATTTTCTCATTATTTACATCTTTTTCTGCAATTATTTAACGTGTTTATCATTGTTATTATAAAGTTGCTGTTTTCTAATTCCAACATTGGGATTATATGTAGATCTATTTCTACTGGTGGTTTATTTTTCTTTTCATGTTTCCCTTCTTTCTTCATGTGTCTAGGAATGTTTGATTGTATACTGGGAGACAGTCATTTTTATTATATACTGAACATTTCAGATAACTGTTTTTGGTGACTCTGGGTAGATTTTCATTCTCTGAATGCTGTTGAATTTTGTTCTAGTAGGTGGTTAAATTAATGGTGTACTATTTTGATTTCATGGAGACATTGTCTAAGGCTTAGTTTAGAGATAGGTATATTTTAGTTTTGTCCTTAGTCCTGGGGTTTAGCTCCTGGTCTTGGGATGTGATCTTAACTCCTAAGGAATAACACTTCTGGGCTTACTGGACAGCCTGAGTTGTTCATCAAGATTTTCTAATTTGGTGAGATTTATATGTAGCCTATCTCCCCATGCAATGGCAGCAGCTGAAATTACTACTCAGCTCTTTCAACTGTTGTCATCCCCCTGGGCTTTTTAGACTCTCTCCCTATCCACATACAGTTCAAAGTTCAACCTAGATTTTAGGGATGTTTGTGTAAAAATTTGAGGGATCCCCCCTGTGGGTCCCTCTTTTCTAGGATTTTCCCTTCCGATTTTCAGCCTTTCTGGCAACCCTGAATACTGATTTCTGGTTCTTTAACTTAATGCTTGCTGATTTCTGGTTCTTTAACTTAATGCTTGCTGATTTCTGGTTCTTTAACTTAATGCTTGCTGATTTCTGGTTGAGCTCCATCCCCAGTATTCCCTTAGAACTTTGAAATGCCCTCAAGGGAGAAGTCAGGTAAATAAACGTGTGCTCTCCGGTTTATGCCTGGTTTTGGTCTCTCTCCAGTGCTGTCAAATAGTAGTTTGAAAATATTTTGTCCACAGTTTATGACTGCTATTTCCAGGAGAGTTAGTCTGATATTAGCTTCTCCACCATTACTGAAAAACCAAAAGCTTTATATTTACTTACTTTAATATTTGCAGGGCTTTTTTTTTTTTTTTTGAGGTAGATGTTCCTATTATCATGTTATTGATGAGGAAGCTGAGTTTCAGGAAGGTTAAGTAGTCTGTGCAAGATCACATACCTTGTGAGGGGCAGAGTCAGCAGATTTCTGATCCTAAACATGTGCTTGCTAGTGACATAGTGCCACAATGCCCCATATGTCATGGAAATCAATGGGAGGGATGGAGAAACCCTCCACGGAGCACTTTTCAGACCTTATTTATTTATTTAGTTAGTTTTAGAGACAGAGGCTTGCTTTATTGCCCAGGCTGGAGTGCAGTGCCATGATCATAGCTCACCGTAGCCTTGAACTCCTGGACTTAAGCGATCTTCCCTCCTCAGCCTCCCAAGGAGTTAAGACTACAGGGATGTGCCACCACAGCCAGCTAATATTTTGAACATTTTTTTTTTTTTTTTTGGTAGAGATGGAGTCTTGTTAGGGTCTCAATCCTTCTGCCTCCACCTCCTAAAGCACTGGGATTACAAGTGTGAGTCATCATGCCCAGCCTTTCTTTGGTTTTATCTAACTGCCCTGTTCTTCCTTTCCCATGAAGCCTTGCTCTACTTTGTCATATTACTCTTTCTTTTCAGTTTGTGAACTAAACAGGCTTTCACAGAGATTATCTGTATGACCTTGAATAAGTCACTGCTCCCCTCTGGACCTTAGTTTCTCATCTGTAAATAGGAAGGAATTGGAAGGTAGACACCAGCAAGCCCCATTCAAGTGTTGATATTCTATGATTTAGAATTGGTTGGATCCCCTACATTGCTCAATATTGGATCCATGAACACACAATCTGGATTTTGGAGGGACTAATCATGCCTTTTGGGCAGGGACTGGGGGTCTAAAACGATGTAGATTAACTTTGAGGGAAACTCATTTCTTTCCCTTCTGCTAAAATGGATTCTTACAATGGGTGGACAATGAATGTAGCTGGTGAAGCTCTGGAGATGGGCCAAGGTTTGTTCAGGGTCAACCGCTTCCCCCTCTTTTTTTTGCAGAGGTCATGATTCAGATACTCCGCCTACCCTGCTGTGGCTGGTTCATCATTTGCTCTATCAGCGTCTCTGAAGCCTCACACACAACAGCAGCTGGAAAATTACTGTGTGCACAGCACCGACTCTTGCTTACCAATGAGTGTCTGAAAGTGGGTTGGAGTATTTGTTTATCCTGGGTAAGCAAAGCCTCAGGGGGAACCTGAAGCACCATCTTCAAATATCTGAAGAACTGTCTCTGGGAAGAATTAGATTTGTTTTCTGGCATCCCAAGGGAAAGATAGACACAAGAATAGTTGTAATAAGGAACGTGGGATGATGATAACGTTTATTTTTGTTGCAGGCACTGTGGTAGGCACATTATAAGCATTGGATACATTCTGGCTCAACATAAGGAAGAACTTTCTAATCCACTGGTATAATTCAATAATAAAATCACTGTCTTGGGAGTGAGTTCTCCATCACCAGGGCTGTTCAAGCAGAAACTATACAACAAGTTGGCTGGGATGGGAAGAGAGAGAGATTCAAGCATTGGGTGTACAGTTAGATGAGATGACTTCCGTGATCTCTTAAGCCCCTGTGTCTAATCATAGACCTTAAATCTCTTATTCTAATTTGAGAATGAGAGCTAGCAGAATGACCCATGCAGAACCTTGAACTCCACTCTTTCATGAGACCGCTGTATGACTTTGGGTAAGCTACACAGCCCCATCCCTCAGCCCCAGTTTTTAGTTTCCTTATCTGATTAAATAAGTTCAGTGCTCATATGCTAGTAGGTGCTTGCCAAGACTTAGTTCTCATCCCCTTCTCTTAATAAACGCCTTCATGTTTTTCTGTCCTTTCATTTATTCAACAAATATCCCAGCTCCACCTTGGCTCTCTTTACAATTAGGCTAAACAGTCCAGCAAATCTCTGCCTTTTTTGGCTTAAGTTATTTTGAGTTGAGTTTCTTGTGATAATGACTCCTGCCTGGTTCAGACATCCAAGTCAAGGTGTCATCAGGAAGATGGATCTATGGGAGTGGAGCTGGGAGAGAGATCTGGGCTACAGACATGAATATGGGAGTCATTAGTGTATAATGAAGAAGTAGGGTGGATGAGCTAGCCCGGAGATCGAGGAGAGACACCCAGGATTGAGATGCTCCTGCATGTACTTGACAACTCATCCCCCCAGACTCTTTCTCCACTGTGCCATGGAGCTGGAGGCTTTGATAATTGCTTAAATTTACCACCAGAGCAAGGAATGAAGAACTTTTGTGATTAAATACCCTAGTGCATGTCTTTCATCGCCCCACTGTCTGAAGCTTCCCTCAACAGTCGCTTTCATTTCGTGGAGAGAAGCTGATGTTTGCCCTTAACCTGCCTGGGGACATTCTTATGTTGTTCTTCAATCATTGACTTTTCCAGCCTCTCCCAGACCAAAGATTCCAAAGCACACCAGCAGGTGGCGCTGCAGCAAGCACAGCTGTCCAAGGCCCTGTCCGCAGTCTACGCGGCCCTAAGGCGGAGTCCAGCCAATCTCCTAGGACCATGCCAAGCTCTCTGGGCCCTTCCCTCCTTTGTGTCTGCAGCCACACTCTGAGGCTTTGACTTAGATGCTGCTATGAGCAGATGCTGAGAAGATGATGAAACTGCTTAAGAATATGTTGTTTCTGCTCCTGGAAAGGGCAGGAAAGCATATATGAGGAGAGAGGAAAAAGGAGGGATACAGGGAGAGATACCCACTTCGCTCACCTGATACCCATCTGACTCTTCTGTTATGTCAGCCTCTAGGCCTTCTGCAGCAGGGATTGGACATGGTAGTCACAGGGCTGTTCCATGGTGCTACAGGGATTGGACATTTGCTTACATGGACCAAAGTCCATTAGGCTTGGGGGTATCCCTGAGGGTTCCTGACCAGGCGGAGGTCAGGATCTTCAGCCTTGCCTGGCCTGGCCTGGCCTCCTCCCTTTCCTCACTGACCCGTGTGTCTGAGATCCTGGCTCGTCTTCTGCTGGGAATGCCCATTTAAGAGCCTGTGCTCCGTGGTCAAGACTAAGCTGGGTTTGAATCCTGGCCCTGACACCACCTTAGCTGGGGGACCTTGGACAAATGGTTGAGAGCCTCTCTGACCTTCCCTTCTGCATAAGAATCAATCCTGAGATACTGGCTACTTCAAAGGATGCTGTGAGTTTTGAACATGTTAAAGTATGTGTAACCCAGCTATTACCCTTGGCTGACATCTGCTCTCTGTTCTGCATAATAGGACCTCACATAAAACGCAGCCCCTTGTTAAGTTGTACAGAATGCCCACTCACCCTGGGCATTAGAACATACAGAAGTTGTCAGAGGGAGTTGGAGGAGGGGGCTACCTCAGAGCAAAGCAAAGCCTTCGACTGGAAGAGACGATTCTACTCTTCCTTCACCTGCTGGATCCTGCTCTCTCCGCATCTTTTTCTCTCTTTCTTCTCCCTCCTCCTTTCTCTCTCACTCATGCACTCTTACCCTTTTCCAGGAGCAGAATCAACATGTTCCTAAGCAGTTTCATCCTATTCTGAAATCTTGGCACATGGCAACATCCTTTCCCACGGAGTCTCACTCTATCGTAGTATTTTCCCAAGGAAAGGAAGTTCCCTCCCTAAGAGGAATTCCAAGGCTAGATGTTAAGATATTTTTCTGCCTTGTTGTATAACAAGATGGAACATCTCCAAGAGTGCCTGATGTATATAGATGGTGAATAAACGGCAGCCACGGTCTCACCGTGAGTCAGAATTGCTGTTCTATCTCCCCAGTTAGGAGGTTGGCTCAGGGAGTGCAATGAGTGATGACTGGAGCCCACCTGGCCATGCCTTTGCATCAGTCATGAAGAGACACACTCCAGTGACCCATGGTTCCAATGAAGTCTCCTCTCTGGGATCTCTGTCTGTGTATTATTGGCTGGGAAGCTAGCATCCAACAGTGTTGACCACTTCTTCACAATGGTATCAGCAATGCAATGTAGTGGGTGGTGGTGTGAGAAGAGCACTATTGGGGCATGAATTGTAACCTCTCAGCCTAGCTTATCTGCTCCATTGAATCAGGGGTCTGGACCAGAAGGTTGCTAAGCTCCAGGGTCTTCAAAGTCTTTGAGTCTACACATCTCACTTACTGCCACCCAGGGTGGAGGGTGGTAGGCGGATGGGCTACTCTCAGATGACTAGGACTAGGATGGTCTAAATATTTAGGTCAGAAATGTTTTCTTCCTTTTTTTCTTTGTCTGGAGAAACTGATCAAGATGAGGCCAGCATGACCCTAGCTTAGAGCCAGCCTGAAAGCCTTCTCGCTGGGAAAAACTGCCTTGGGAGTGGAGGCAAAAAGTCTCCTTTGCTATCTGTTTTTCAGAGAGCATAGTCAAAAGGAGTGTTTGGCTTGCTCAGCAAGGCTCTATCATTGACAAGGTAGTGCTCAACCTGACGGGTGTGTCCTTTGAGAATGTGAGAGACAGGAGTGGGGGTGCATCCTGGGCTGTTACCTTGTTGGGGGCCTCAGAAAGACTTTTGTTAGCTGAACTAGCCCAGTGGTCCAACCTAGTTGTATAAAGACTTCATTAATTCCTAGAATGTTTCAGGCACAGGGCCAGACACTGGGGCTATAGAGACGCATAAAACAGGGTACTTGCTCTCAAGGGGCCCCTGTTTGCCTTAGCCCCTCCTGCTACCATCTTGAGGCACATCTCCAGAGCCCTGGAGCCTGTTCTCTCCCTCCTCCTCCTGCCTACACAGCTGAGGGGTGGTGGGAAGAACTGGTGAGCTCTGTGGTCTTCGTCAAGTTACCTAACTACTCTGGGCCTCAGTTTCCTTATCTGTAAAACAGAGATAACAATTTGCAACTCTGAGGACTTCCTGAGAGTTAAATTAGACAATACACATGGATGCACCTTACACAGTGTTGACATGCGTCTGTTGAGTCTGAGTCTTTAGGTTAGGAAAGCACTTATGAAAGTCCTTCATTCAAGGTGGTAGTATGGTGGCTGGTCTATTTGCCTGTCCTAATTGACATCCTCCTCTTAGAACATCCCCATGTCTCTTCTTGCTCACTGGATCTCAGGGTTTGACACATAGTGGGTGCTTGATGTTTGTTTGTTGAATGAATGAATGAATGAGCAAATGAATGCATTTCCCTATCCTGCTTTCTCCCAGCCCCAGACTAGAGGATAAGTACAAGAGACTGCCTCCTCTAAGCCAGAACTCAGGTTCTAACCACTGGAATTGACAATCCCCTTTGGCTAGGGCTAGCCTAAATGCTTCTTCTGTGGGTGTCAGCTGAGTTCTGCCCTCTGCTGAACCAGGCTGAAGCCAGGCAGGAGCAGAATGTCCATGCTGGTCCTCATGGACTTTGCAATGAGGTAGGCTTAGCACCAAATCACATCTGATTCCAGGATTTCCAGTGTGATCTTGGGCATGACACTCAACCTCTCTGGGCCTCTGTGCCCCATCTGTAAGGGGCACTGTTCTCTGAGAGGCCACAGGTTCTAGGATCAGGTGGTCCTGGGAGGTCCCCCTGTTTCTAGCCTTGTGCCTTGTGAGCTCCCCTCTTTGTCCTGCCTCTCACTATAAGTGCAAATTTCTGTCTTGCCTACCCAGATGGAAGGCAAATCAGAGCCTGCTTTTTGAGCCATAATGTTCAGTTTGATGTTTTCATTGCATCCTGCTGCATGATTTAAGTGTGTTTGTATATGATTATTATTGTGGTCCTTTAAAACAATCTGGAAATCAAATCCAATACTAAAATCAAATCCACCAATCAGCAGGTAACAGAGGCAGCAAAGGGGTCTCAGGGGAGACATGTCCTTGTAGGCAGCACAGAAGCAGTGAGACATCCTCCTCCTGCCTCTGCCTGGCTTCAGTAAGGGTTCAACCCAGAAGGTCAAAGCAGAAAGGATGAGATCAAGAATAAGCAAAAGTCACTGTTAAGAGATGGAGCAATAACACCCGCCAGTTGGTGCCTGTGGATTAAAAGGGATTTAAGAATATCATCTCTTTTAATCCCCCCAATAACCCTGTGAGACTGGGTACTACTTGCCCAAAAGACTGACTGTAGATTAACTGATGGTATAAATATAGCTGATATTTGTTGAACCTTTACTATGTGCCAGGCACTGTTCTAAGAATTTCACTAGAACTGACTCGTTGCATCCTCATAACAGCCTTATGGAATTGAAACTTTGATTGTCTCTGTTGGATGTCTGGTGATCCTGGAGCCCAGAGAGGTTAAATGACTCTGGTCACACTGGACAGTAGGTGGCCTAGCTGGGATTGGAACCCAGCAGATCATACTTTTTCAACCACCTGAGACTGCTTTGCCTAAAGAAAGAATATACCACAGCAGGGTGGGGTCCACAGGAAGCACAAGTAATTACTGAGTGAGTGGCTGGAGGCCATTGCAGAGATTTTTGAGATAGGAATATGCTACGGGTTCTTCAGACCCCAGTATGGGAAATATTGCATAGGTGCATCAAACACTTAGCTCTCACAGCAACCTTGCCAATTAAATATTATTCTTGTTTTACTGATGAGCAAACTTCAGTCACTTGCCACAGTGCTAAGAAGTGGCAGAGCCAGGATTCAAACGCAAATTGGTCTGACCACAAGGCTACTGATTGGGAGTCAGGGGACATCCTAATCTTGGCTCTGCTATTAACCCACTCTCGTCTCCAGGAGACTTAGCATTTTCATCTGCAGCGTGTAGGTTCAGAATAGATAACCTGTTGTGTAGTATAGGTGATGGGTGCTCTATAAGCCAAACTAGGTGACTGCTCCCCATTCCCTCCAATCCTGGGCATATGGCAGACATCACCAATCAATCACAGACATGGTCTTAGAACTTATCTAAACACAGCCATTTGATTGAAATTGGAACTGAGAGGAAATGTTCCATTTTGGGAGGCTTCATATGTAGAAACCATCAAACCACACATTGCTAAATATTCACAGAGAACAGACAAAACTTATTATGTATTATATAAAATACAGAATGTGCTCAGCATGACTTTCCCACGAGAACAGTAACCACAACCTGCCCGCTTGTGAAGGAGCATCCCTGACTGGTGTTTGGACAATGAGACCACACAGGGAATCACCCCATCACAATCTGGGGATGCCCTGCTCCTGCCCTGGAATCACACACAGCTGATTGTTGTGCTGGCTGGAAGCGAAGTTGCAGTAGTAGCTGATGTAGCACTTTGATGAGCAACAAAAATCAATTAAAAAAGTGAACTACCCATGGTTTGTGATGAATAAAATAATAAGCTCATATCCATTGCAAAAATGTCTATGAGTGGGAGAGAATGTGATAAGAGCAAAAAATGTGAATTGGTTATGCAAAAAAGCAAGAGGATTTTTTTTTGAAAGACTATAACTTGACTCATTCTAACACGACTTTTATCTTGGGTCTTGCTGGCTCTAGATATGCCTCTGGAGCTCTGCAAGAATCCTTTCAGCTTTGATGTCATAAGAGCAGAGACAGCCTCTGCAGTTTTGTTTCCATCTGTCCATCCATCCACCCACCCATTATCTGTCCATCTGTTCATCCATCCATCCATCTGTCTGTCCGTCCGTCCATCCATCCATCCATCTATTTATCCATCCATTCATCTTCCCATGCCCCCAACTCATCCACCTTCTATACGTCCAATAAATGTTTTATTTTTTTTATTTTTTTGAGAGTGAGTCTTGCTCTGTCGCCCGGGCTGACATGCAATGGCAAGATCTTGGCTCACTGCAACCTCCTCCTCCTGGCTTCAAGCAATTCTTCTGCCTCAGCCTCCCAAGTAGCTGAGATTACAGACACCTGAAACCACACCCAGCTAATTTTTGTATTTTTGTAGAGATGGAGTTTCACCATGTTGGTCAGGCTGGTCTCAAACTCCTGACCTCAAATGATCTGTCTGCCTTGGCCTCCCAAAGGGTGGGATTATAGACATGAGCCACCGTGCCTGGCCCCAATAAACGTTTATTAACCACCTAATCTGTTCTAGAAACACTGCTAGGAATTGAGGCTATGAAGATGAATAAGATATGATTCCTACACCCATGGGGTTTAGTCTAAAAGAACAGACATGCCCATAACCAAGCAAATGCTATAGTGGGGTCATAATGTCCAGGCGTAGTGGGGGCACAGAAGAGGGTGTGGTCTAATTGGGGGTGCCATTCAGAAAAGACTTTTTGGAGGGGGTGGTCACCTTTGAGCTGAGTCTAGAAAGACTGTATGGTTTTTTAGACAGATCAGGAGTGGAAAGGGTGTTCTGGGTGGAGGGTACTGCATGTGCAAAGACACAGAGGTATAAAGAGGCCCAGCCTGGTGGGGGAGCCTCAGGCAATACAGCAAGGCTGGCATGTGGGTGAGTGTCGGGCTGGGGTGCAATGCCCGGTGCCTATGGAGCAGCCCCAACACTGTACCAGCTGAGGGCCTGAACAGTTCTCCATAGCTGTTAATGTGAATCCTACACATGCACTAGTAGGTATCACCCCTGTTAAATGATACTGTGAATCCTACATATCACTAGTAGGTATCGCTCCTGTTAAATCCATGCCCTCCTTCCTCTCCCCAGCATAAGAGCCGCCTTGGCGAGAAGAGCGTTTTCAATGTGCCTGTGCATGCCGACGCACCATTATAATCACATCTTCACCAGGACACAATTTCTTGGGTGACTGCTGTTGGTGCTGCTGGAAGCATGTTCCCAGCAAATTGCCTCCGTGTGTGATTTGTTGATTGAAACAGGGAGAGGAGAAGTGTTCCAGGGATGTGGGTGGGGAGGTGACCTTGCCCACAGGAAGGAGCCTGGGTTTTGGAGTCATGCAGGGGTGGCTTGGCTAATGGGGGGCCAGCCAGGCACTTTACCTCTCAGAGCTCAGCTTTTCTTCAGCCCCTCCAGCCACAGGCAAGGTTATCAGCTTTGTCTTTTCTGGGCCAGGGTCATGGGGAGGGCCACCATCTGACCTGCCAGTGCTGTTGGGGTCCTCAAGACCTAGTACTGAGAGGGAGAGTCCTGACTCCTCGGTAAGCTGGGAAGGGGCAATATTCATTCCAGATTGCATCTCTGTCCTGCATTTTCTCTCCACACTGCCTTCTCCTCCTCCTTTTCTTTTTCTCGTTGCATTTCCATCTTTCTTTCTTTTTTTTTTTTTTTTTTGAGACGGAGTCTCGCTCTGTCGCCCAGGCTGGAGTGCTGTGGCCGGATCTCAGCTCACTGCAAGCTCCGCCTCCCGGGTTCACGCCATTCTCCTGCCTCAGCCTCCCCGGTAGCTGGGACTACAGGTGCCGCCACCTCGCCCGGCTAGTGTTTTTTTGTAGTTTTTAGTAGAGACGGGGTTTCACCGTGTTAGCCAGGATGGTCTCGATCTCCTGACCTCGTGATCCGCCCGTCTCGTCCTCCCAAAGTGCTGGGATTACAGGCTTGAGCCACCGCTCCCGGCCACATTTCCATCTTTCTAAGAAAATTCCTGAGTCCAACTTCCACCCTCAGCTGAAGAATCTGAAGAGGTCAGGAGAAGTGACCTTTCTCCATGTGAACTGGACAGTCTCAGAGCTGCCGGGTACAGCTGTGCAGAGTATGCACTGCGCAACTGCAAGAGGTTCTACTCACATTGACTAAGGTGTGAATGAAGCCTCCAGAGAGTGCACAGGCGCAGCCCTGAACTATTTGTTTCCCTGTACTGTGGCCCCATCTGGGGCTTGACTCTGCTCCTTAGCTAGTCATCCATTTTCAGTTCCCATCATCCCACTCTTCCCCTTAACATAGATTACACATATTATGTTTACATGGCAATGGAGACGTTCCTGGATGAGTGAGCAGGGCAGGGGATTGGGGTGGGGTCAGGAGTCTGTTTGTCGGAGTATAAATTGGCTTCCATTCACTATCTCTTTTGGAATAGTGGCCTTTTATTTCTTTGCTTTTTTCAATGGATGTATTTGAAATGGAAGTTGGGTCCAGGTTGGAATATTTGCTTAATAGGTTTTCTAAAGTAGAGCACACCTCAATGCATTTGCTGCATTTTTGGCTTTTGCTCTATTCAAAATCCACTTTCTCCCACCTGAGTGGGAAATGAAGGAGTGTCTCTTGTCCTAGGGTGGCTTTTGCCCACGCTGGGAGTGTGAGTGAGTGGGTGCTGGGTGTGTGTGCGTGGGGAGCTGAATTCAGGGGAAGCCTGCCCAGCTCTGGCCTCTGCAGCCTGCCTGTCCTCCCCTCCAGCCATGCTCCCCCACCCCAGCATTAGCCTTCCATAGCCTCAGAACAGATTTGTTTTCAGCTGACCTAGCACCAAGCTTCAGGGCTTAGCCCTGAATAAAAAAGGAAGGGGATGTCTGTTGAGCTCCTGCATGTGTGGCAACTTGTCAGGGTCTCTGTGTGTGCAGCCTCAGTTAATCCGCACACTAATTCTCCCTTGAGTGGCAGCTGCAGCAGATTGACAATTCCACGCCCGACACTCCACCAGGGAGGCTGCTGGAGGCCGGGCAGAGGCGTCAGAATGAGCCCCAGTCGCCTTCTCCCTTTGGGACACTACTGCAGGGGCAGGGGGCCCATAGGGCAGAACCAACTCCAGAGCCCAGGCTCAAGAGCTGGATGAGTTTCTTCCCTGAGCTCGTGACACCACATGATTAAGGTTCTGCTGCATCCCTTGGCCCCTGAGATGGCCTCGCAGGAAGCTCTGTGTGCACCAAGCAGTTGCCATAAAATTCATCTTTTATTGTCCTCTTCCTGGATCTTTTCAGTGGGGGAATAGTGGATGCTTACAGGCATAAAACACGTGTGGCTTTTATGGGATTCTGCCAGGGTGAAATGTGGGATCCAAACTTTATGTTCTTGACCCCCTTCCCTCTCAGAGGTGAGGGTGGGTGAGTTCCCTGTCCTCATGCCTAGAAATGCTACAATCCTTGGCATACTAGGGCACATGTCTCACATGGGGCGGAGCTTCTTTACAGATCCCTCCCTCTACTTTTTGTTTTTCTTAGACACAGGGTCTGTCACCCAGGCTGTAGTGCAGCAACACCATCATAGCTCACTGTGCCCTCTGTCTCCTGGGCTCAAGCAATTCTCCCACCTCAAAAAGCAATTCTCCCTGCCTCCCAAAGTGCAGGGATCACAGGCATGAACCACTATGCCTGGCCTTACTTTACAGTAAGTAAAGTACTTTCTTTTCCACTAAATGGTTTCAGTTGTATATAGCTGAGCCTTTCTTTTCCACTAAAGGATTTCAGTTGTATATGGCTGAGCTAGTTGTCTGGCGTGGCTGCTGGCATTGGTTTTAATGTCGTGAAAACTCTGAATGGGAATTGGGCAGATGCTGCCCTTCACAGATGTAATCTTGAATGCTTTGACCGTTAGGAAGGACTGTGATGGAAAGATAAATACACCACCTACCTCAGAGGTTCAAAGTCATTTGTATCTGTGATGGACTGAATTGTCTGTCTCCTCTCCCCAAAATTCATATATTGAAGCCCTAACCCCCAGTGTGACAATTTTTGGAGACAGATCCTTTAAGGAGATAATTAAGGTTAAGCGAGATGATAAGGTTGTAGTCCCTGATGTCTGTTGAAGAGGAAGAGACAGCAGAGCTCTTTCTCTGTCTACGTGAGCACTGAGGAAAGGCCATGTGAGGACACAGCAAGAAGGTGGCTGTTTGCAAGCCTGGAAGAGAGTCCTCACCAGAAATCAACTCTGACACCCTGATCTCAGACTTTCAGTCTCCAGAAATAAGACAAGGTAAGTGTTTGTTGTTTAAGGCACTCAATATGTGGCATTTTGCTATGGCACCCTGAGCTAAGACAGAATGTCTCATCTCTCTCATGGACAGGCACACTTCAGTTTGTGAACAAGTAAAGCCCCATAGCTTCTTTTTTTTTTTTTTTTGAGGCAGAGTCTTGCTCTGTCACCCGGACTGGAGTGCAGTGGCCGGATCTCAGCTCACTGCAAGCTCCGCCTCCCGGGTTTACACCATTCTCCTGCCTCAGCCTCCCAAGTAGCTGAGACTACAGGCGCCTGCCACCTCGCCCAGCTAGTTTTTGTATTTTTAGTAGAGACGGGGTTTCACCGTGTTAGCCAGGATGGTCTCGATCTCCTGACCTCGTGATCCGCCCGTCTCGGCCTCCCAAAGTGCTGGGATTACAGGCTTGAGCCACCGCGCCCGGCCCATAGCTTCTTAATCACTGCTCACTAGGGCCTCTTGTCCCTGAAGATCATGCCTTAGGAAACTGGGGATGGCCAGTGAGCTCACGCTTGAATGTATCTCTTGGGACCAACCTACAGCTAGGAAGAATTTTGATAGTAAAATCCAAGTAAGGGACTCAATTTCTGGATGGGCCTTGTATGTCCTAATGCATGTTATGGTTATTACTCTCATTTTCCAGAAAAGGAAATTCAGTCAGGAGAGACCATGTCACCTGCTACAGATTACACTGGTGGTGGTGCAGTCTAGTCCTTGAAATCTGCTCCAGGTCTAGAGCCCTGAGTCTTAAAAACCTGACTAGTTTCCCCAGCACCCTCTGGATGAGAGTTCTCCCTGGGTCCTGTGGGCCCATCCCAGGGCCTAGAGTTCTAGGTTGGGTTTGGATCTTTGTCCCTGGTACAGGGGTCTGCCTGTCTGCCTCGACTGTGTGGTGTGGCTGCAGAGAGTGAATTCTCTGTCAATTTCACCTGATAGAGAGGGTCTGGTCCTAGGTATTATTTTCTTCCAGGTTTCTCTGCCCTCCTGGCTGGACCCCAAGAAGGACATGCACTCTCATCTTTCCAGCAGGGGCTCAACCCAGTGACATCAGTGTCCACACAGGATGCCATGTGGGCTTCCAGATGAGATCATTTGGGGATCATAGAGGCAGGAAGAGGTAGGTGGTGTACCATGCAACATTGTGAAAAGAGTGTGGACTTTGGTATTGGGCATGTCTGGATTCTAATTCTCAGCTGCTCTTTCGTCTGTAGAAGGGAGACAGCAGTACCGCCTCACAGATTTGCTGTTCAGACTGAATGGAATGTCCTAGGAGAGTGTTGGCACAATGCAACACAGTGGGTTCTTTGTCAATACTTGGGAGTAGCATGGTGTGGTTAAAAGACTAAGCTGTGTGCCTCAGGTAGACCTAGGTTTGGGGCTGGCTGCCTCATTTATTGGCCCAGTTTCCCTGTCTATAAACTGGGCATAACAGCATGTATCTCACTGTTTGAGAATTTCTATGTTTCATCATTTTAAGATGCATATTTTTCTGTATCCTAACATGTCTATAACCCCTTACCATTAATGGCCTCTTAGCATTGTGTTTAGTTTAATTAGCAGTGTTTTTCTTTCCTACTGTCACTTAAAATAATATTGGCCCTTACAGTTGTAGTTGTTGCCTTAGATTTGATGAGATACAGCAAATGGACTCATGATTACAAACGGCTCATTACAGTGCCTGGAACACAGCTGGTGCTCAGTCAGTGGCAGCTGCTGTTATTATTGCCTGTGTACCATGGGTAAGTTTTAAAAATGTTGTTGAGTCTCAGTTTCCTCATCTGTACAATGGGAATACTTAGCTTTACTTATAGGGTTACAGAGAGTGTTAAATGAGATTAACATATTGACTGAGGCATCCACTGCAGCATTTCGCATAAAACAGGCGCTCCAAAATGTCCTCCTCTTCCCTAGGACTGCACCAAGAGAAATCCCTCATGCCGTTCACCATTTGGGAATTGTGGCAAGATGGGTGGGACAGGGAAGGGATGAAGGGGAAAGAGACTCATGCCTGTGCTCTTTTGTGACATTGGGCAATCAGTCCCCTGCTCACTGTTGCCCCCTAGTGGTTCCAAGGATCAGGGCGAGGCTTTTTGAACCAGATGGGAATGTTAGGAAAGAAAATGGTGTCGGGTAAGCCTGCTCACCCTGAGGAAGACCTCAACGGAAGACCTGAAGCCCAACCTCAGGAGCTTCAACTGAGATGATGTAACCTGCTGACCCTTCTGCTGAGGTTTTCTTTATACCTGAACGTGGCCGCTGGGAAAATTTTCCAGATCATAGATCTAAACTGAGAGGCCATTCCTCAGCTCCCACTTGCCTCTGAAAACACACCTCTATGCTGGAGTCATAGTAAGAGAGGGCAAGTTTGGTTGACAAAATGTATTGGCGGCATCCCTTCTCTTGTATGCCCAAGGGACCACAGTCTGGATTGGGATCAACCAGAGTCAAATCCTGGCTCTGGATGACCACGGCCCATGACATCCCCTCTATAGGCCTCAGTGTCTTTATTGCATGTATAGGGTCTGCCATATAGTCTGTGCTCAAAAATGTTGGGTTGCCTACCCCACTTCCCTCTTCCTTAACTCAGGGATGTTGGAAAGAGCATTGGAAGAAATTGTAAGCAATATTGACTTTAACTACAAAATGCTCAGATGTCTTTCCTGCTGCTCTGATGAAGTGGTCTTTGAAGTGAAACATCCCCTGCAAATCTGTAACATCATAGATGAGCAGATGCATGCTGTTAGACCATGAGGAAATCCTGGGTGCTCACTTTTCAAAGAGGAACAAATAACCCTCATTCAAGTCTGGCTCCTTGAGATTGTTCCATGGCCCTTGGTCCTCCTGCTTGGTGGTGTGGAGACTGGCATATGGAAACACCAGGAGAAAGTGTGGGAGGGTAAGGGTGCAGGGAAGGTTGGACTGACACTCTCTGGTCCTGGTGCTTTGCATAGATTAGGTATGAGGTAGGTACTGTTGTTACCTGCTATGCAGATGAAGAAATTAAGATGGAGACATGAAGAAACTTGCCCATGGTCTTACTGTTGGCTAGTCATGGAGTCAGGATTTAGATTTCAACAGTCTAATGTTGAAGCCCTGCACCACTATCCTACAGTCCCCATACCAAGGTACTTCTCCTTGTCTAATACCAGGTGATGCCCATTGCCCCTGGGTAGACCTTCTTTTCAGAGATCCATTGAGAGATTTCTGTATGTCTCAGAATGCTTTGCTGAGGGTCTCTTTCCCTTTCAATGGAGGACAGGCATATTGTCACCATTTTACAGATTGAAGACAGACTTGCAAAGGCAAAGTGATTTTCTAGAGATAATTTAGCAGGTCAGAGGCACAGTTGGAATGAGAACCCAAGTCTTTTGAATCCTGGTCTTACTGCACACTGAACCAGCTGTCTCCCCATCCTGTGCCCTGCCCAGCTCTCTTTCTGGGTTACTGTGTGAGGAAGAAGATGATCCCATACACTGCAAGCTAGACCCCTGAATTGACTATCACACCATTCACAGCCCTGTGAATCCAAGTTTTGTCATCTCCTAGAAGCTTTACAAAATATTAATAAGCTGATTTACTCCCTGGCGTCTTCCTGAGACTCCTGTAGGCAGGCACCTCATTTGGGGACTGGGTTGAGGTTGGAGTCAGACTTTCTAAGCTTGAAATTCATCCTTGCCACCTGCTAGCTTGGTGACCTTGGGCAAGTTAGTGAACCTCTTTAAGTATCAGTTACCTCTCTGTGAAATAGGAATACCATTATTCATCAGAGGGGTTTTATGAGACATAAGAACAGAATCTAGTACACTGCCTATATGACATATAGCAGGTGGTCAATATAGCAGAGACTCTCATTGGCAAAAGAGGACAGAAAACATTTGTCTGCCTTAAGAAAATCTAGTCTGTAAAATTCACCCAACCTTGGGTCAGGGCAGATATTATTTCAATTATTCAAGGATCCATGATTTTCACAAAGGGTTTATCCAGGGCCCTTTATGTGGCAGCTGCATGTGCGTGCTGTCATGCCTGTTTACGAATCATTAGCTACTTGACGGTGACGGTAGTGGGAAGAGAAAAAGAGCAAAGCCCACATTATGAAAAGCCAGTGCTAGGAGCCACTGACTGCTAGAAATCAAATGGGACTGCAGAAAAAATGGGTCTGAAAAGAGGAACCCAAGGAAAAGATTTCATTTATAAATACCTATCTCACTCTCTTTCTCAGAAACCCATCCTTCAGTTGTTGAAAACAAGATATAAACACACAGAGTCAGGCACCCCCAAATGCTTCCCCCTAAATTTTAAAAGCTTGGTGACAGGTGACTGGAATGAGCCTTCACAATGCAAGATGCCAAGGTTGTAATTGTTAATTCTTCTGGCTGTAATTTATCCTGCTATCCCTTTGGGTAGCTAAACAGCTTTGATCATGAGTTGCCCAATAGGCTTATAAGTCTTCTTGATGAATCACTCTCATTCTCCCAGTCCTTTCTTTGGGCTGCGGTAATTCTTGACAACTGCCTTAGAGCCTCTGTCTCCTGTGGATTCGAGAGGGAAGAGCCATCTATTAGGAGGAGCATGTGGAGAACAGGAAGCTCCTGGCATTGAGGAACTTGGCAGGTGGAAGGCAAAACTCTCTCTTCAGGTTGGATAGGGCAGAGGACAGGATGATGGACACAGCCTCTACCCAGTGACCTCCAGGGTATGAGGTCCCTGCTTGTTTGGGGTCTTTGGGTCGGGGGTGGCTAGATAAATCCTGCCTACTGAGCTCTAGTGGGCATCCAGAGCATCTTCATTAAAAAAAATGCTACGTGCTAACTTGTGAGTTCACTGCAGATGAACTAGGGCAGTACTCCAGTATTGGAGTTCTCACCTTCTTCCTGGGCTGACTGCTTTTCCCAGCTTCCCTTGCATCTAGGAGGGTCACGTGACTAGTTCTCACCACTGAGATGTGGTATAGTAGAAGTGATGTGGGATCCCTTGACTGAGGCAGTTGAATAGATGTGCTCTCTCTTTCACCAGTTGATAGCTAAAGAGAGATGAGCCTGAAAACCTAGAGGAGGACAGAGACACCAGTTGAGAGGAGGCTGGGTCCCTGAATGGCAGCATGGAGAACAGCCCCAATGCCAACTGCACTGGATTGCAACACGAGTGAGAAACACATTCTTATTGTGTTAGTGTTAAACCACTCAGATTTAAGGCTTGTTACAACAGTTAGCCTCCCCTGCCTAATACAGGCAAGTTTTTAAATTAGTTTTCTTAGTAAACAATACTTTATTTAACAGAACTCAAATTATCCAACTCAAGAAAATCCCAGGCGGCAGGCTGTTCTGAGTTAGTAGGATGGCTTCTATTAACTAGATAGCACATTGCAATTCACCTCTGAGATCTGTTGTATGGAAATTTAGCTTATAACTTGAAGAACGCTAACTACATGGATTCTTAATATTTAGACTTGACAAATTATTCTTGTTAGGGGATGGAGGGAAGAACACGGTCTCTTTTAAAAAGGACCTTGGCCCCTTTTCCTTCTCCCTTAGCCTCCACTGGAGGTGTGAGAAGGACCTGCAGATTCCATTTTCCCAAGTCAATGCAAGCATCCCTTCTTCTCTAAGTTGAGGCTCATCATTTCTCTCCAGGACTATTGCAAGAGCTTCTTAACTGGCCTCTGTCTCCCATATACCCTCCTCCAATCTGACCCCCCCCCCCGATCTTATCAAAATGGAGACTCAATTATATCATCATTCTCCCTGGTAAAATTCAAAATCCTTTTCTTCAGAAGACCCTCTCTGATGGGCCTTCCTACCTCCAGTCTCATCTTCCCGCAAACCAACCATCAGGCTCTTGTAGACGCTCTGCCTTTACTCTTCTTCTTTTTTTTTTTTTGCGTTTATAAAAGGAAGCTTTATTGTTAATTATTTACCTTAATAGTTTCAGAAGAAGGGACATATTAATTCAGTTCAACATGATTGGCAGTTAGCAAAATCTAGTGAAGCAAGCGTTTCTGATTGCTAAGGATTTAATTTGGATGCTTTTAATACTTAGCCATCTAACACTTCAAACGTAATCCAGAATAAATGCATCATCTTCTTCCCTTTCACCATAATGCCACACCTACCTTTGCTCTCCTGTATCCCTGCTGGGATTGTTCTTTCTGCTTGTCAGTCTGCAACCATCCACCCAGCTTTCTAGGCTCGGTTTGTGACCCTCTGCCAAGATGCCTTCTGCACCCATTCCCTCTGCTTTTGGATCTTGGTGTTCAGCCTGAGTTTTATCCCCACATTGTATTTATTGCCTGACATGCCCACCTCCTGCCAGCCTTTAAGCTTTTTGGAGAGGTAGGTAGGTGACTGATTACTGTTCCCCAGGGCTGGCCCAAATCTGGGGCCCAAATGACTAAACTTCTGGACTCTGTCATTGCCAAACCAGTTACCAAGGTAACTTTCCCTCCCTGGGCCTCAGTTTCCTCATAAATAAAATTGGGAGCTTGCTTAGCAAGGGATAGTCCTTGATGGCCTCTAAGGGCTTTTCCAGTTTCAGCATCCCAGGACTCTATGATTTTACCACTAACGTAGTGCAGTCATGTGAGGGAAATCAATACTCAGAGTTTTTCCTGTGTGCGAGCCACAATTCTTCAGAAGACTGTCCTTGGGGGCGCATGTGGCTCTCAGCTTTGCCTGACACTAGAGAGAATTTATCATTACAGAAAAGCTTATGGTGCAGGTTTAGCAAATGTGGTGTCTTGGGCGTTCCAGCACTTCATTTATCAAGTAAACACGGCTTCGTTATTTAGACTTCAGTCACTTGGCTCATAAACCATCACTCAGATATAAAAACTGGGGTAAGATGTCCTCTTTTATTGACCCTGATGAGAAATGGGCATGACCAATTACACCACAGTTGCAGGCTTGCAACTTGTTACATGGTTGCTTTTATTTCAGGGCGTGATGTAGGGTGGGCAGGAGGAATTCTCAACACGTTTCATGCCACGCCATTAGCAGGTTCAAGGAGCTTCCATCACCACTGGCCACATGGCCTTGGGTCAGTTCCCTCCCCTCCACTCAGTCCATGTCAGCTCCTGGGTCACAGCTCTCCTATATGCATTTCCCAGGGGTGATGTTGGGGTGGCTTACCCCTTTCCCAGCACTCCGGGAATACAATGCAGGACAGTCTGTTGTATCTAATGGAGTTACATTCATAGGTTTCACAAGCTCAAAACATCGAGAATTCATGGTTGTTATGACTTGGGCAACCCCTCCTTGCCAAATGCCTGGCCTAGGGTACGTCCGATTTGCCCTGATGGCTGCAGGTACAGGGATTCCTTAGGTGTCCCCGACTCAGAGCTGGCCACCCAACTCACTCGGACTCCAGGGAAGCCCTTCACCTCTTAGCTCAGTTGCCACCTTTTCCTCTCCTGCTCCAAGACTCCTCATTCCTCAACTGTCACTTCTGGTTACCAAGGGCCTCTGGGGGCTGACTGACCCAGAGGTCAGTCAGCCTTCCGAGAACTTCCTGCTCCCCATCTGTTTCACATTCCTGTGTCATGGCTGAATTTTCAGATGAGGCTCTCACGCCCTGCCTCTTCCCAGAAGCTTTCCTGACTTGTCCTGCTCTGTCAGTCAGGCTGGAGTGCGGTGGTATGATCATAGCTCACTGTAAGCTCAAACTCCAGGGCTTAAGCGATCTTTCTTTGGCAGTGTATTTCTACTAAGAAACCTCAAGTCCAGGGCTTGGCGTCTGATTTTTATATTCAGGACATCCTTTCTTTTTTATTCAGGAAATTCGTAAGTTAAATCGAATCCCAGATGGCACCGTTTGAGCCTTTCTGCCCTTGGCCTCTCTTCACGGGAATCATAAGAAAAGCAACTGTGCCATGTTCTCTCGGTCTTGTCTCCTCCGTGATAAATGGTGGAATTAATTGAATAGCAGAGCTGGATCACCCAGGGCAGTGGTTCTCAACAGCACTCTGCATCAGAATCACCTGGGAATACTTTTATAAATCACAGAAGCCCTGGACTCAGCACTAAGATTAGAATTCAGTTGTTCTGGCATGGGCTCCAAGTACTAGTATTTTTCAAAAACTCCGTAGAGGATTATCCTGCTGGAGCTAGGTTGAGAACCATTCATCTAGTCCAACCTGTTTGACAGATGGGAAAACTGAGGTCCAGAAAGGCCAAGTGATTTGCCTCTGGTCATGCAGTTGGCTGCAGAGGTGGAGCTAGGCTTCAGTTTTCTGGGTTATCTCTGGATTCCTCATTCAAAGACCCAACCAGCCCACTCCACTGAGATTTTGCTGCAGCCACAGGTGGACACACCAACACACCCAAAAACACACAGCTGAGTGTGTGCATATGAAATTCACTCTGTATTGGAAAATCCAGGCAGAAATTAACAATAGAACTTAGAAACGAATTGAAGTGATAGTGTCCAAGTTAAAAATGGACATGCTTGATGCTGTTTGCCTGATCATAACTCCTGACAGTTTGGGGTGAGGGAAAGATAACCACTTCCCAGCCACCCCCGTCCCTGGCCCAAGAGGATTCAGCCTTCTTTAGGGAATGGGCACAGGTTGAGCCATGCTGGGGCTCTCTGAACCTTCTCCAAGCTCCTTATGCCCTGATGTTAGAGAGCCTGACATCCCCTTTGTCATGTGCTGGGTGTTCAGGGCTGGTGGTCTACGATGCTCTATAAAGTTTACTGGCCAAAGAATGAATGACTCGTCAGGAATTGATACAGTTCCCATCTGGGATTGCCCTTGGAAAGAAATTAATGAGCAGAATAGGCTATTAAATTATGTAGGAATGTAATACCCCATTGAACTGGTGTCTTCAAGCAGGTGAGCTGCTGTCATCAGAAGGAGCTGAGCATGTTTTCCGCTCTTCTCCGGTCACCCAGGGTTTCCTTCTGAAGCCAGAGAGGGGCTCACAGATGCTGTCACTTGCATTATCTCCCAGAGCTACCCACCATCTGTTGAGAGGCCCAGGCCACATTGTACTTTGGTCTCTCTAGATTTTGAACTTGCCTGTTTATTTACTTCTACAGCATCAACAGGCCCAGTGTGAATGGTGTGTGTATGTATGTGTGTGTGTGTGTATGTGAGTGTGTGTGTGTTTAAGGAGGTGGGAAGGGAGTGGAAGCCGCAGCAGAGATGAGCTAAATGAGGGCTGTCTGCTATAAAATTAGGGCTCTGGGCACTGAATGGCAAGAGGATCTGCATTACGGGGAGGCTTGTTAGAAATGCAAATTCCGGGGCCTCACCTTGAGAGAGTCCCATGCAGTTGGTGTGGGGTGAGGTCCAGGAATGCATTTAACCTGCTTCCTGGCTGCCTCTAACACACACTGAAGTTGGAGTACAACTAGCTTAGGAAAACTTCATTCTATACTTCAAATATTAATGGGGTAAGGAACAGTGTGAAATCACTCCCTCTGAACCTCCACACCTGAACTATGAGTCAAGGGGAAGGACTTGATGCTCTTTAGGTCTTTTCTACCTCTATGTGCTTGTCATTTTCCTAACTGTCCAGGGAGGTGGACATGAACATGATGGCTGGAAGCCAATGGAAGAGTTTTAAGATGCTGGATAACATCTTAGCAAGGCTGGCTTTGTTGTGATGACTGACTGACAAACCCCAGAGTCTTCCAAGGTTTTTCTGGGCAGAGGAACTGCCCTTTCTGGAACAACCGTCCAGAGAATGGAGAAAATAACATTTCTAAGCAGAAGCCCAGTGGTTCTCAGTTGAACCCCATGGAATGGTTTTGGTTGAGGCTTTGCCTCCAGGGCTGACCTCCAGGGTAGGAAGTTCTGCGGAGGAGCTATGGCTGAGATCCTCAGTGGTTAAGTAACCCAGTCACATAGCCCAGTCATATAGTCATAGGCCAGCCCAACTCCAGAGGCCATCAGAGTCAGCACACTTCTACTGGCATTAGAGGTGGGACATTTGGAAGGGCACAGAGGACTGAGGCTGAACCTGCACAGATGCAGAATGAAGTTGGGTGTGCCTCACTTTACAAATTCGAGTTTCCCAGTAAAAGTTAAGCAGACATCTTTTTAATACATTGATGTAAGTCTATTTTCAGGGAACTACATATTAAAAAAAAAAAGCTATGTATGCCAGATGCCCTCTGTATAGTCATAAAAGTCCCTGTACCATGGAATGGTAATTAACGAGGAAATTAATTTTGACCAGGAAATAATAGAAGTGATTGAACTTTTACAAAGTATTTTCACATACACAAGCTTATTTATCCTGATAATAACCCCTGGGAGGTAGGTAAGGCAGGCTGGTAAACTGAGGCACGGCTGTTCAATGACAGACCTGAAATTGGAACTTGGGCCTCCTTTGTCAATGCTCAGAGGCGAGGCAGACTGGAAAAGGATGGTAGATTTGTTTGGTCAGAGTAGATTTCCATGGATTGTTATTTTTCAGCAAGCCACCTCTTAGAGTGATTGAAAATACCTTTACTTCATTCATCTACATGCAATTTTCTACCACTGTTTTTTCTCCCTTCTGGGAAGTAAAAAAAAAGAAACAAAAAAAAACAAAAGCAGATAAACAAACAAAAAAAGAAACAAAACAACAACAAAAAACACCAAACATCTTTTTTGCTTCTTATCACTTCACTTTGACGGAACTCAGCTCGTAATACAATTCTACTGCTGGCAGGCCCTGGTTTATCTTGTCTGTGGCTGTCAGCTCTCCAGTAACCATCTATCTTCCTTTCGGTCCCTACTCTCTCTTCTGTTTTTTACATGAAAATCTTTGGGAAAATACATTTGGCACTATTTTTTTCAAGAGCCTTGCAAATGCTCATCACCCCGATTTAGTCATCTCACCCTTCCAGAAACTAGCCTAAAGAAAGAATTAAAGTTAGCCTAAGAAAATAATCTCAAAGCTCTATGCACAAAGATGTTCAGCAGAATATTATTTATAATAACAAAAACAGATAAAGCAATTCAAATGTTCAACAACAGAGGGATGATAAGTAAATTATATGTCTGTTTGATAGAAATATTATGCAATTGTTAAAATGATGGATATGGAGAGTATGTTATATCAAGGAAATGACATTTCCAACATAATGTTGAGTGGAGAGGAGCATCTGTTTATACTGTATGGTTATGGCTCTAAAAAAACCAAAACCCAAAAACCAAACCCACAAAACTATATGCAGAAAAAGATAACTGAAAAACGATTTTGAAGTGTTAAACTCAGGATGTCTTTTGGTGGTCCACATCTTATTCTTTCTATTTTTCTGTGTTTTCCAAGTTTACAGTCATGCACATGCAGAGCTTCTGAAATGGAAAGATGATATGTCCTTTGCACAGTACTGTGGGGAATGATTAAGAACATAGAGTTACAGAGAGGCTTGGGCTTGAATTAGAGCCTGGTCACTTAGAAGGTTTGTGGCTTGGGGCAGGTCATTAAGTTCTCTTATTGTCAGTTTCCACAGCTGGAAAATGGGGACATATCACACTTAATAGGCAGTTTTTTTTTTTTTTTTCTGAGAGCGTGTTTAATTTACCGAAGTTAATGGCACATAATAGGGGCTCTGTATTTATTGAAAATGATTGACCATACATATTTTTTGAGACAAAGTCTTGGTCTGTCACCCAGGCTGGAGTACAGTGGTGCAGTCGTAGCTCACTGCAGTCTGAACTCTTGGGCACAAGTGATCCTCTCGTCTCACCACCTGAGTAGCTGGAACTACAGGTACATGTCACCACTCTCAGCTATTTTTTTTTTTTTGAGAACTGGGGTCTCACTATGATGCCCAGGCTGTCCTTGGACTCCTGAGCCCAAGTAATTCTCCCACCTCAGCCTCTCAAATAGCTAGGACTACAGGTGCACACCACTACATCTGGCTAATTTTTATTTTTTATTATGTTGTAGAATTGGGGGTCTTGCTATGTCACCCAGGCTGGCCTCAAACTCCTGGCCTGAAGCCATCCTCCTGCGTTGGCCTCCCAAATGATTGAATTCTTACTAGTCAAATAATATCTGGAGGAGGATAGGGGAGGCAACTTCCATTCTCAACTTCCACTCACTCATTCAGTGTGTATTTATTAAGTGTCTACCATGTGCAAGAAGTAGAGGTAAGGGAATGTGTCATTAACATTAGCCTCATGAGACATAACAAACTGAGGGAGAAAACAGGAAATTGGAGAAAAATCAGGCTATATAATTGACAAAATAAAAAGTGGAGTAAAATGAAAAACAATCTATATATCCAATTTTTAAAATTTTTATTCCATTTATCCTTCATAGGAGCCCTTCGTAATTGGAATAATTTTCATTCCACTTTGACGGATGAGGCCTGAAAAGTCAAGGCCCTTGTACGAGTTCCCTCAGTGATAAAGACAGGGCTGGGCTTCTGTCTCAGGCCAGTGGGATGTGAAGGCCACACATCAAGCCCCTTTCAACCTACAACAGAAAGGCTCTCTTTGACCATGTGTTTCCCACCATGGCAGGACACCTGGGCCACATTTGCTATCAGGATTTCCTCTTGGGGAGTGTGAACCTGTCTCCTGCGAGTCCTTTCCCTGTGGGAGCTGATGTCTTTTTATTTGGGGGAAGGCAATGGCTTCATTGCTTAGGGGCAGTAAAGAACTTCCAGAATTGGGGACTTGGTAGTGAGCCCTGAAGGCTGGAGAGAACAACTTGGAACATGTCCGGGTAAAGACTTCTAAAAACTGTAGTACCTGGGAGAAGAATGGCTGTCTCTGATAATGAACACAAACTCTGGCGTGCATGGTGTGTGGATTCACACCCTGCTAGCAGTTGGTGAGGTCCTGGACCCCATGACCCATCTAATATTTATTCAGTAGATGTTTAGTAGAGCTTTGGAGGCCACCCAGCCTGGTGCTAGGATTAGGCTGGAGGGTAAAGGATGTCCTCATGGGCCATTTAAAGAGACAAGACACATACTTTTTTTGAAGATTTTTGGCTAAAAACTCAGTGTCATGGAACCAGGACCAGGAAAGGGGAAACTTGGCAGGGCCCTCCCTTTCCATCAGACCCAATGCCTTCACTTTACAGATGGACAATTTGAAGACCTACAGAGGAAAAGTGACTTTACCAAGGCCACACAACCATGTTAATCCACTGTTGGTTCAGGATAAAGTAAATCAGGACAGGCATTTGGAGGTGAGTCACCTACTATACCTGGAAACCATGGATTAGAGCTTTGAAGCAAAATAATTTATTCAACAAACATTTCCTAAATGCTTCCTGGGGCCAGGTCCTCTGTTGGACTCTGGGGATATAAAGGTGAGGAAAATGAAAGATGCCCTCAAGGTGCCCCAGTATAGTCAGGAGACAGAGATACAAAAAGTTGGGTGATTACATGGCAGAAAGTGCCCTCTTGGCAACAGGCAGGAGCCTGGGGAGTCTGGGAGGTAAACCTGGGGTTGTAAAATGATGAATGAGTTACCAAGCAGGCCTGAAGGAAGAGCATCACTGGCAGTGGGAACATCACAGGCAAAAGACCAGAATCTTTGGTGAGCATGGCTCTCTGGGGGCACTGACAAGACAATTATAATGGCTGAAATAGAGTTCTTGCAGATAAATAATAGGGCCAACTCATGGAATGGCCAAGCCTAGACAAGGGTTGAAAGATGGAGATTCTGCTTTCAAAGAAGGATTGGAATCCAGGAGTCAAGAGACATCTGTGGATGAATAACTCGTGTACCAAGGGCCACAGACAAAGTTGGTTCAGAGGAAAAGACCTCTGTGGGCATCTGAGAAGGCTTCCTGGAGGAGGTGGCATGGAAGGAAGTGTTGGATTTGTATATGAGTAGCTAGAGGAGATGGTAGCATGGAAGAAAGTGTTGGATTTGTATATGAGGAGCTAGAGGAGATGGAATTCTGAGAGAGAGAAAAGGGCAGGCAAGGTTCAGAGACAGGAACCTGCAGGGCACACTGAGTAGCTCTTTTTGACAGAGCATCACATCAAGTATGAAACTGGGTCACTGGGGACCTTGAACTTTGGCTTCAAGAAACCACACTTTATTCTTTAGAGTGCAGTTCAACCACTTCAGTAGGGAGCCACCAAGTGTGTCTAAGTGAGGGTGAAGCAGGTTTAGGGATGCCTGTAAAGTCTGACTTTCCAGAATGTCTCAATTGCCTGAAATATACCTGAACTCCCATCAGGGCAGACAGAAGCAGAAACTTTACAAAGTTAAAAAAGAAGAGAAGTGAATCCTCATGGTTAATGAGAGGATGGAGGTGGGCCAGGACGAGGTTAATTGTTCCTTCAAAGCCACTTTGCCTTGGCTATTGGGAATGACTTCTTTAGTGCATCATCAAGCAACCTTTTCTGATTAGTCCACAACCTCTGCAGAGCAGCCTGGGCCCAAAGCAAGGGGAGGATTAACTAGGTGTATTTGCTGCATGGGGCCCTGGAGAGAGAGAGCTTTGTGCAAGACCTTGTCTCTGACCTGGGGGAGCCAGTACTGAGAGGAGGTCAAACAAAGATGCTTGTCCACTCAGACAACCCAGAGAGTGTAGGGGCCAGGGCAAACCTGGTAAGTGAGGTCCCTCTGTGGGCTTCTGGGTGACTGGACTGGGGGGTGGGGGGTGGAATTATCAGAGGGATGCAGGCCTATGTTGACCAATAATTTCAGTTTTAGAATTGAGTCTCACTTCCCCAAAGACCCTCAGTCATGAGCAAGCCAGGATGGTTGGTCACTGTAGAGGCAACACCCAGAGGCGATAGAAAATAAGTGATTGTGCCCAAGGTCAGGAGTTTGAGATCAGCCTGACCAACATGGAGAAACCCTGTCTCTACTAAAAATATAAAATTAACTGGGCATGGTGGCACATGCCTGTAATCTCAGCTACCCGGGAGGCTGAGGCAGGAGAATCACTTGAACCTGGGAGGCGGAGGTTGCGGTGAGAAAGCCGAGACTGTGCCATTGCATTCCAGCCTGGGAAACAAACTCCGTCTCAAAACAAAACAAAACAAACCCAAAATAAGTGATTGTGAATTTAAGCAGTTGCGACTCAGTGCCAAGCCCTAAATTGGTAAATATTATTGGCATACAGTTATTTATAATTTTCTTATATCAGCCTTTGTACACATGGAGTCTGTGCTGTGTTGCCTCCCTCACTTTTAATAAGGGAAGCAACTTGTGCTTTTTCTTTTTCTGATCATTCTGGTTGGAGGTTTATCGATTTCATTAATATCAAAAAAATCTTTTGGCCTCCTTGTTTTTCTCTATTGTTTTTCTATTTCATTGATTTCTGCTGGAATCATCATTTTCCTTGCCATGCTTAGTGTTGGTTCAATTTGCTCTTCTTTTTTTTTAGTTTTTTAATGCAGAAGCTGAGGTCATTGATTTAAGACTTTGCTTCTTTTCCTAATATTGGTATTTAATTCTATAAATTTACCTCTTGATATTGTGCTAGTGGCATCCCATAAATTTTTATATGATAGGTTTTCATTTTAACCACTTCAAAATTATTTTTAATTTCACTTTTGAGTTCTTCTTTCATCCATGGATTATTTAGAAGTGTGTTATTTTGCTTCTGAATATTTGGAGATTTTCCAACTATCTTTCTGTTATTGTTCTAATTTAATTTCATTGTGATCACAGGGCATACTTTCTATGACTTGAATCCTTTTAAATGGATTGAGGCTTGTTTTATGGCCCAAAATATGGTCTATCTTGGTAAGCCTTCTGTGTGTACTTGTAAAGAATGTGTGTTTTGCTATTGTTCTATGGAGTGCTGTATAAATGGTCATTGGGTCAACTTGGTTGAGAGTGTTGTTCAAATCTTCTATATCCTTGCTGGTTTTCTCTCTACTTGTCCTATCAATTATTGAGAGAGGGGTTTTGAAGTCTCTGGCCGTAATTGTGGATTTGTTGATTTTTTTTCTTTTGCAGTTCTATCAGTTTTTGCTTTCTGTATTTTGAAACTCTGCTATTAGGTGCATAAATATTTAGGGATGCTCTGTCCTCTTGGAATGACCTTCTTTATCCCTGGTGATATTATTTGTTCTGAAGCATACTTTGTCTGATATTAGCATAGCCATTTCAACTTTTTTTTTTTGAGCAGTGTAAGTATGGTATATATGTTTCCATCCTTTAAAAAAAACTATTTGTATCTTTATATTTAAAATACTTTTTTTTTCTGAGTAACCAGCATATAGTTGAAACTTTCTTTTTTTTAATCCAGTTTGGCAATTCCTTAAATTGCTGTGCTTAAACCATTTGCATTAAATGTGATTATTGATATGTTATATTTAAGCCTATTATTTTGTTATATGTATTCTACTAGTCCCATTTGTTCTCTTTTCTCCCTTCCCTCATTTTCTGCCTCCAACTGGAGTAAATGAAGACAAAATATTTTTGGACTAAAATTGGACATTTTTGTGATTTCATTTATACTTTTTGTTGGATTATAAGCTAAAATTTTTCAGTTTGCTCTTTTAGTGGTTGTTGTAGAGTTTATAGTACAAATCTTTAACTCATCATAGTCTACCTTCAAGTACAGCGCTTCAGGTAGAGTAGAAGAATTTTCCAATGGTATTCTTCCATTTTTCCCATCTTGTCTTTTGTGGTATTGCTGTCATTTATTTTACTTACACATACATTATAAAGTTCATAATATGTTATTATTTAAGCATTCAACTATCTTTTAAGTAAACGTAAACAACAAGGACAATATATTTACCATTGTAGTTATAGGTTGGTGCAAAAGTAACCACAGTTTTTGTCTTTTTGTCATTACTTTTTTTTTTTTTTGGAGACAGAGTCTTGCTCTATCACCCAGGCTGGAGTGCAGTGGCGCTATCTCGGCTCACTGTAACCTCTGCCTCCCAGGTTCAAGTGATTCTTCTGCCTCAGCCTCGCGAGTAGCTGGTACTACAGGTGCGCACCACCATGCCCAGCTAATTTTTACATTTTTAGTAGAGATGGGGTTTCACCATGTTGGCCAGGATGGTCTCGATCTCTTGACCTTGTGATCCACCCACCTTGGCCTCCCAAAGTGCTGGGATTACAGCATGAGCCACCACACCCAGCCTTTCACTATTACTTTTAATGGCAAAAACCACAATTAATACAATTTCTGGTGCTCTTCATTCCTTTTGTGTGAACCCATATTTCCATCTGATGTCATTTTCCTTTTCCTTGAAGAAAAATCTCTTGGAGTACAAATCTGTGAGTGATAGATATGTTGGAGTAAGAATCCGCTGGTTCTTCTGCTTCTATATGTCTGAGAATTATTTTGTTTAATTTTTGGAGATATTTTTACTAGATATAGATTTCCAGATTGACAACTTTTTTTTTTCTTCCAGTACTTGACAGATGTTGCTCCACTGTCTTCTCCCTTGCATTGTTTCTGGTGAGAAATCTACTGTCATCCTTATCTTTATTCCTCTGTAGGTAATGAGTTATTTTTCTCTGGATGCTGTTAACATTTTCTTTATCACTGGCTTGAGCAAATTTGGCATGGCTTCGCTGTAATTTTCTTCATGTTTCTTGTGCTTGGGGTTCTTTGAGCTTTTTTATGTGGATTTATATTTTTCATCAAATTTGGAAAGGATTTGGCCATCAGTTTATAAAATTTTTGTTTCTGCCCTCCCACCTGCCCCACACTTCTTCAAAGACTCTAAATACCAGTATGTTAGACCATTGGAAGTTGTCTCATTGCTACATTCTTCATTTTAAAAATTCTTCTTTTTCTATTTCATTTCCGTTTCCTCAAGTTAACTAATCTTTTCTTCTGCAATGTTTAATTTGCTGTTAATCTTATCCAGTGTATTTTTAAAATCAAAGACATTGTAGTTTTTAATCTCTAGAAGTTCAAATTGGCTTTTTAACAAATGTATTTCATGTCCATCCTTTGAACTTATGAGATTTAGCTATAAATGTTTTATTGTCCTTGTTGGCAATTTCTAATATGTGTTCGTTCTGGGTTATTTTAATTGATTAATTATTCTCATCATAGGTCATATTTTCCTGCTTCTTTGCATGCATGGTAATATTTGATTGGATGCCAGACAATATGAATTTTAACATGCTGGGTATTGAATTTTTTATATCCCTATCAATATTCTTGAGCTTTGTTCTGGAACACATTTAAGTTACTTGGAAATAGTTTGACCCATTTGGGTTTTGCTTGAAGAGTTGTTAGGCAGAAACAAAGCAGCTTTTAGTTTAGGGCTAATTATTTCCTGTTACTGATGCAAGACCCTTGTGGACACTTTACCAAGTGTTCCATGAATTATGGGGGTTTCCAGTTTGACTAGTAGGAATAGGCTGTATTCCCAGCTCTGTGTGAGTGCTGCCAGGCACTGTTTCCTCTCATCTTCTCAAATCATTCTTTCCCTGGTTTTGGGTAGTTTTCTCACATGCCTACCCCAATCAGGAATATGCTGAATTCTCAAGAAGGATTCTTCAGATCTCTGGAGTTCTGTCTCTGTGAAGTCCTCTCCTCTCTGGTGCTCTGTTGTGTGAACTCTGGTTGGCTTGGTCTTTCTGGACTCATAGCTCTGTGTCCTTGACTCATGGAGTCATTGGGCTCAACCTGGGTCCCCCTCCCTGTGCAGGGCTGGAAAGTCTCTCAAAGGCATAAGCTGGGGAAGTCATAGTGCTCACCTTTGCTTGTTTCTCATCTCTCTGGGGTCACCATCCCTTGTCACCTAATATTCAATGTCTTGAAAATTGTTTTTCATATATTTTGTTTTTGGTGTTACTGTTGAGGGTAAGTCCACAAGCTGTACCTACATCTTGGCTGGAAGCAGAAGTCTCTGAAGTGGAAGCAGAAGGCTCCACTACCATCACTGGTCCAGGCCATCTCAATAACAGGCTAATTTTAATACCAATAACAATAATACTAAATGCCATTCCCAAGTGCAGAGTAGATTTGTGTCAGGTGGCCCATCTCTATTATGTGTCATTGCCTCTCCATTCAGAAGAGTGACATAGCTACTTCACAACTGAAGTACTTTCATAGCTATTGCCAAATCTGATTCTCTCAACAGCCAGGTGATGTATGTAGGCAGGCATTCGGCCATTTGACAGAGAGAGAGTTTGAGGCCCAAAGAGGTATAGTGATCTGCTCATGGCTACCTAGACAGCAAATGGGAGTCAGAACTATAACCACGGCCTCTGTCCTCGACTCTAGGGTTGGATTTGCTGCTTCCTCTCTCCTGCCTATCAAGGCAGCAGGCAGGGCCTTAGCTTTCACTCCTGATCAGTAATAAGACATTCATTTCCCCACTGGGAAGAAGGAGGATGAATAATCCAGCACCCCTGCTAGAAAACACATGGGCAAGTGAGGCAACAATCAACGCCATCCCAGGCAAGCCTCTGTGCTGCCTGGATTCACGGCATGCAGGGCACAATGCTGTGTTTTTCTGACCGTTGCCATGGTGTGTGGACAAAATGTGAGCATGTTTCCTTGGAAAACTTCAACAGTGACTCACCCTCATTTCTACCGGGATCAATAGAAGAATGGGCAAGCTGGGAGTAGGTGGGGGAGGGAATAGCCAGGAGCAAAATCAGGACACAGATCACCGCAATGTTTGCTACCTATCAGCAAGTGGGTTGCTAATGCAAAGTGGTTTCTTAAAAGCTTGGAAAATAAAAACAACAGCCATTACATTCAAAGACAAGTTAGCATTAGAAAAAGATGTGTAGTTCCGAAATGAATTCTCTTTAATCAAGGGTGTCATTTCTTCTTGGTTACCAAGCGTTCTGTCCACATGGAGTGGTCAGAAGGCTCTGGTCCCTTTGGTGGCCTGTGAGCTGAGAAGCAGCATGGAGTGGTGAAAAGAGCACAGGCTTTGGAATCTGAACGGTCTGGGTTTGAACTGTATTTCTCCCTTACTAAGCCTTAGTTTCCCCATCTAATAAGATGGGCACAGGGAAGCCTATCTTGCAAGGTGGCCGTGACGAGGCAGCCTGGATCAAGGAGCTGGTGCACGGTGCTCACTCATTGCCAGCATCACACTGGGGATCCTGAGAGACTAAGAACAGGGAACAATGGGGTTGATAATGGCAGCTCCACTCAGGGAACTGTGACGAAATGCTAAGATTCATTTACAGAGACCTCCTCATGGCAGGAGAAGATGTTTATGGGAAATAATGTTGAGGAACAAATGGAGAAAACAATATCAAAGTCCAATGGACAAACTGGGCTAGAGATGATCATTGGAAGCTGCTATACCCAGAACCCTACTGAGAGGGCCCAGCCGCTATGGGCTGTGGGTAAGGGGAGGTTTTGAGGAAGTGGAACCTTGTGAAAGTGGGATTAGGAGGCCTACCAACAGAGGGACAGAGGAGGGAGAGGGGAGAGAGGACAAGGGACAGGGACCCGAGGAGAGAGAACAACAGAGAAAATAGCTCCTTAGCTTTCAGTCTTAGTACCAGCAGGTGTGTGTGTCTGCTTTCCAGTGAGCATTTCCCAGCCTTCAGTAACCATTGCCTTTGGCTGGCACTAGCCTCCAAGGCCCTCTGCTCCTTGTATCCCCAGGAGCCCTAACTGAGAGAAACAGAGAGTGTATACAGAGAGAAAATTGCAAGGAAAGCTACCAAAATCATAATCATTGCTTTCAACAGACGAAGGTGCTATGGTTATGTTTTTCTATTTTTCTGTTCCCTCCCTGGCGTTTTCTACAGTAGCTATATCGTAAAATCTTCAAGGAAAAACAAAACAAAAGCATGGTCCACAGGCCTCTGGAACTGCTATTGCCCACTCTCCCTTCTGTGTTGGCTCTGCCCCTTGTCATGCCTTCTCCCTGCCTTTTTTGGACGGATGCCTTTGCTGGTTGCAGGTCTGCGTGGTCCTTTTCCCCTTTCCCCAGGCCTGGTAATTTCCATTTCCATTTGCTGAGCTGACCTTCCTTCCCCAGCACCTGGAGTTCCTCACAGCATCTGCCCAGGAGAAGGTCTTTGGGTTCCATGTCTAGGTTCCTCTATCTCTGAGTTCCTCAGTGCCTGCCTTGTTCTCCTGGGCAGAATAAAAGCAGAACACCTGAGGGCAACTGCAGGCAGTATTGCTCAACAGTTAGAGCCCAGGCGTTGGTGTCAAGCTGACTCTAATTCCAGGCTGTACCACTTTCTAGGTGTGTGTCCTTTAGCAGGTTTCTTAACCTCTCAGTGCTTCAGTTTTATTTTCTGTAAGATGGTTTCTAGTCATTGCTATGTACTTAGATTTGGGAGGCACACCTGAGATACTGGGTATGCTGCCTTTAGGAAGGTTCTGGACTTTATAGATAAGACTTTCAAGGAATTGTACCAGTTATGACGGTGATCGTGGTGGCTCCACTCAATGAACTGTGATGGTATGTGAAGAGGGATGTTACAGAGGCCTCCTCATGACAGGTCTGATACCAGTTATGATTCCTTGAAAGTCTTCCACCGAGTAAGGTCACTTCCGCTGCCATGTCCCCTCTGAGAGGTGGTAATATGGTTTGGCTATGTCCCCATCCAAATTTCATCTTGAATTGTAATTCCCATAATTCCCACGTGTTGTGGGAGGGACCTGGTGGGAGGTAATTGAATCATGGGAGTGATTTCCTCCATACTGTTCTCATGGTAGTGAGTAAGTCTCATGAGATCTGATGGTTTTATAAGGGGTTTCCCCTTTTGCTTGGCTCTCATTCTCTCTTGACTGCCACCATGTGAGATGTGCCTTTCACCTTCTGACATGATTGTGATGCCTCCCCAGCCACGTGGAACTGTGAATCCATTAAATCTCTTTTTCTTTATAAATTATCCAGTCTCGGGTATGTCTTTATCAGCAGTGTGAAACAGACTACTACAGGTGGAAGCCCTGCTTGTCCTCCTCCTCACTGAGGTTCTGAATACGGCTAAGCCCGGATTCCTCTCCCGCCTCTGCCATCAGGAACCACCAGAAATGCATTCAGGAAAGGGGTGAGACGGTCTTCATTATCACCCCTTCAGGTCACAGAAGCAGCTGCTTCAGTGATGAGGCTGTTGTGATGCTTGACATCAGGGCAGCCTGACACCCCAGGTAGAATCCCCTCCCCTGCTGGTCTGCTCCTTCTGCTGGTTCCCATCAGGCCTTTTGGGGGAAACTTGGAGGCTCACTTCAATTCCACAAACACCATCTGAGCCCCTACTGTGTCCTGAGCACTGGGACAGGTGCTGGGCATGGACAGGAGTAAGTCTCAGTCCCAGTGACAGACACAGAACAAGCAAGAGGCATGGAAGTGAAGGACCCACTGTCTTTATAGTGAAGGGAGATGTGCCTTTCTAAAACCGAGAGCAGGACATCTCAGTGATGCAGCCCAGAAACTGAGGCCATTGAGTAAGGAAGAGGAGAATGTGATTTTAGGGCTAAGGAACAGTTAAAAATGGCTGTCAATCTAATGCAACTAATCAATCCAATTCAAATTAATTGAATCTTATCTAATCCACTGAGCTAATTAAATCCATCCTACATGGATGGAAGAATAGCATGGTGACTGAAACTGTTAGAACCTATGCCCTGCCCTCTTCAATGATTTGGAGGAACTGTGGTCTCTAATCCCAGGTAATTTTTTTTTTTTTTTTTGAGATGGAGTCTCGCTTTGCTGCCCAGGCTGGAGTGCAGTGGCCAGATCTCAGCTCACTGCAAGCTCTGCTTCCCGGGTATACGCCATTCTCCTGCCTCAGCCTCCCAAGTAGCTAGGACTACAGGCGCCTGCCACCTTGCCCGGCTTATTTTTTGTATTTTTTAGTAGAGACGGGGTTTCACCGTGTTAGCCAGGATGGTCTCGATCTCCTGACCTCGTGATCCGCCCGTCTCGGCCTCCCAAAGTGCTGGGATTACAGGCTTGAGCCACCGCGCCCAGCTGGTAATTTTTTAAAAAAATTCTAACTTCAAAAATAGACAAAAATCTTTCAAACGTTGCTTTTCAAAAAAGGGAAACTTCTGAGTCACAGGCCTCTCGCTATGTCCTTGCAGGTGCTGGGAGCCGAATTAGGGTCTGGTGGAGGCTGTCCACTAAAGAAGGTATTACAGGGGCAGTCCAGGGAGGAGGCTGTCCCTGGCTACACGGAGCAGGTGGGACCCCTTCTCCTTTATGTGAGCCTGTCTATTAGGAGTTGGGTCCAAACCGTAAAACATATGTGTAAATAGCTGCATTATGCACATCCTTAGAAATTGCACAATTAATATATGAATACATAAATTCATACTTATAAATATGCCAAGGATCCAGTAAAAGTGAAGAATCTTCCTGCACACTCAATTGTGTTCTCTTCCTCCGAGCAGCTCTCAGTATGGTAGTCACCACTCTAGACTTTTTCTGTGTGCTGATATGCATACATGTGCATTTATAAATATATAGTTTAGGGTATGGGTATTTTTAATATGAACGGGACCACATTGTATGTATTGTTCTGCAACTTGCTTTTTTCACCTACCAATATGTCTTAGAAATTTTCCCCAAGGGATCTCCAAATCTTCCTTACCCAGTTGCAGGGGGTGGGGGAAATGCATAGGCATCTTCCCTCCTCAGTGTAATCATCCTTCTATTGATGAACATTTAAGTTGTGTCTAGATTTCTGCTCATACAAACAGTGCTGCAGGAAAGATCTTTATCTATGTTGCTTGGTGTACATGAGTATGTACTTCTTTACGGCAGATTCTAAGAAGTAAAACTGCCAGGTTGAAGGGAATGCATGCGTTTTTATTTTATGGATGGGTGCCACATCCCTACCCATCTCCCCAGCCCAGAGGCTCTACCAGTTTATATTCCCCTCAACAGCTGTCCCAGCTGCCCTCTCTAAGAGATGGGTGGCTTCTTTGCTGAGATGCAGCTCCCCTTCCGCTTGTCTCTTCTGTGGTCTCTGTGGTCCCCTTGGCTCTCCTGCAGACCTTGGCCCAAGGCCATCTTCTTGTCCTTTGTCACCCAAATGCATCAAAGGCCCTATTTTAAGGACTCTGAGTCCTATTTCAAAACACACAGCACATAAATAAGGGAGTGATGACTATCATTTCAGAATGATTTCTTCTTCCACAAGAGGACCTGCTTCAGCGTTTGGAGCAATCAATGAACCAATATTGATTATGCCTGTTATTTATTCATTCATTGATTTACAGTGTTAGGTTTGTGCTAGCTGCTGCAGAACACTTGTCTTCAAAAGGTATTCTCTCATTGGATGGAGCAAGACATGTAAATACTTTGTGTTATTAGGTAAATTTATATTAATAGACAGTTGACTGCTATTAAAACATTTTAATTACTCAAAGAGGGAGAGAGAGAGGGAGAGAGACAGAGAGGGAAAGATCTCAGTGGGTGAGGGGCCAGCAGTGTTTTGGGGATGGAGCAGTCTAACAGGTAAGCACTATGATTTACTAGCCCACAGAGAATGATTCCTGGGGCTGTCCAGCCCATTTGTCATAACATGAACAAATGCAGGGACTTCTCTAGCTGTGATTGCTGGGCAATAGTTGTTTTCAAGCGTGAAGGAGGAGGGGAGAACAGGAAAGAGATGTCTTTTTCAGACTTCTCCTTCCTTTACCCTTGCCAAGGGAGTGTGACAGTCAGTAAGACTCTTCATATTCAGTCATTCATTATAGTTGATATTTCTAAAAGACATGTTGGTGATTCTTTAAACTTCTCAGTTGCCAAGAAAAAGATACAACAGCTTTTAGCCTATGCATATAAGTGTCCTCTATAGGCCGTTTTTCCCCCTTTAAAAAAAGTCAGAAACCAAGGCCACTCCATTTGGAGTTCAGACGGTGAGCTGTCCATGAATCAAAAGATAACATGGCACCGGGCAGCAGGACGAACCAAAGCATGGTCTGATTTATTAACTTGTCTCCTGAGGAAGATAAAGTAGGTGAGTCAATAGACATTAGGGCTCCTTTCCTCTGCCTGGGTCCAAGGAGGAAATAAGCCACTGAGAGATAAGCAGCTGGCTTTTGATGTCAGATCCAGCGCAGAGTGGGTGTGGGAGCAGTCAGTTCTCCCTGGCGATGCTAGTGAGGGTGGGCACCACCAAGGGTCTGCACTGTAGACCCAGGCGGGGGCTGCCATGTCAGCACCATTTCTAGCTTATCCTTTCTTCCTGGGTCTCAATAAAAAGACTTATTTTTTAGTTCCTAGTGTTCAAAGAGTATTTAAGTTACACCATATCTGAAGGCTAAGCAGAACTTAAATGGACTGTAAATTATTTAAGTTAGCCCTCAGAGATCATTGCACAATATTCCATTCATCCATCATTCCATCTAAGAATTGTAAGACCTAATCTTTTCCCTTAAGAAGTTTACAGTATACTGGGGGCATAATACCAGACAAATAGTAGCTCTTCTATTTGATCGATTGATTGTAGAAATGGTATCCTGCTATGTTGCCCAGGCTGGTCTCCAACTCCTGATCCTCCCTCTTCAGCTTCCCAAAGTGCTAGGATTATAAGTATGAGCCACCACACCCAGCCAGCTATAGCTCTTACTCCATGATTGATTGATTGATTGATTGGCTACCTCTTCCGCTGGCCTGTAAGCTCTAAGAAGAACCAGGTTAGTCTTGTCCACTGGTAACCTAACACGTAACAGTGCCTGGCACATAGTAGGTGATCAATAAATGTCAATATGAGATGATCAGACAGTAGGACAGGAAGAACGCTCAAGGTCTATGTGGGGCTGCATCTACATGCAGAGGGGGCTGGGTGCTGGAGGGCAGTGAGATATAACCACTGGAAAAGGTGACGGCAGGAGCCAGGAGGTAGAATTTGGGCTTATTTTATGGGTTGGGAAAGACATTAATGGGTCTCAAGCAGGCTGTGACATGGTAAAGTCCTCTCTCTCACACTTATTTATTCATTCATTTCATTCAATGCAATTTATTGAACATCTTGTATATGTAAGTCACCACGTAAAATATAAAGAATAGAAGTATGATAGAATCATATCCCCAAAGAGTTCCCAGTCTGGCAGGGGAGACAGATAAGTAAACAGATGGTTATAATGTGTACATTTTATGCTAGAGATTTCCACATAATACTCTGGTATGGCCATGTTTGCACTAAATCTTGGAGGAAGGACACATACAAGTGAGGTGATGAAAGGGTGGGAAGGGTGTTGCTGGCAGAGGGAGCGAGGAGAGAGTGTGCAATGCTGGGAGGAGGGCTCTGTTTAATATCGCTGGGGTGTTGTGTGGGAGGCTGGGGGAGCAGAGTGAGAGGCCACTGAAAGAGAGGCAGGAGCTAGACTAGAGAGGTCTATGAAGAGATTCTTGGACTTCACTCTGTGGTTCATGAGGGAGGGAGAGGAGCAGGGCTGTATTTTAGAACGGTCATGTTGATGCAGAGAATGGGTTGGGGAGGGACAGAGTGAGCACTGGGGGGCCAGTGAGGCAGTTGTTGTTCTTATCTGGGTGAAAAAACATAAGGAACTGAACTAAAGTAGTGTCTGGGGTGGGGGATAATAACAGCTAGCATCAATTGGGCACTTATGGTATGCCAACAGTTCTATGGGTATTACATGTATGAACTCACTTAGTCCTCCAGTCCCACTCTGAGGTAGGAACTAGCATTATTCCCATTTTGCAGATGAAGAGACTGAGAAACAAGGTTCCACAACTAGCAAATGGGGATTTGCACTCCCGCCATTTACAGAGTTTTGAATCTACCGGAGCATCAATTATGAAGTGCAGGTGTGGGGACAGGAAGAGGATGAATTTAGTTTTGACTATTGATTTGGGATGTCCATGGGACTCTAAGTGAGGAGTTTAGCAGCCCCTGGAATGTTGGGTCTGAAGCTCAGAAAAAAAGGTCCGGGCTGGGGTGGCAGTCTGGAAATTATGGGAAAGGACGCTGTAACCTGGGAGAGGGCAATACAGCAACCCGGAGTGCCACTAGGTAAGGGGTGGCAGGGGAAGAATTGCTTATGAAGGGGGCCAAGGCAGAGTGGGCAGGGAGGTGAGAGGAAGCCAGACAGGAGTGAAGAGGAGTGTCTCAGGGGGGTGTGGGCCACAGTCCACATGCTGGTGAGAAACCAGGTGGTACAAAGACTGAGGAGTATCCCTGTCAACAAAGGCTGGGTTTAGCCAAAGAGATCTCATGAGCAACCTTGACAAAGAAAAGTTTCAGTGGCGTGCTGGAGGTGGACTGGCAAGAAAAAGGGAAATGAAGAAGCAGGGATAAGCAAGTACTTCAGGCCTCCCTTATCCATGGGAATACGTTCCAAGACCACCAGTGGATGTCTGAAACTGCAGATAGTACCCACCCCTATATGTATCATGTTTTTTTTCCTATACATACATACATACCTCTGATAAAGTTTAATTTATAAATTAGGTACAGTAAGACATAAACAAAAATAACTAATAACAAAATAGAACAACTATAACAATATGCCAGCATCATGACTCTTGCTCCTTGGAGCCATGATTAAGTAAAATAAGGGTGACTTGAACACAAACACTGCCATACCTTGATGGTAAATCTGATCACTGAGATGGCTGCTAAGTGACCAGCAGGTGGGCAGTGTATGTACGCAGCGTGGATACGCTGGACAAAGGGCTGATTCACGTCCTGGGTGGGATGAAGTGGGATGGTGCAAGATTTCATCACGCCACTCAGAATGGTGCACAACTGAAAACTGATTATTTCTGGAATTTTCCATTTAATATTTTCAGGCTGCAGTTGACTGTGTGTAACTGACATCAGGGACTGACTAGATAGAGAACTTTTTGGTGACTCTTTGTTAGGAAGGCAAGGAGAGGAAGAGGCTGCAAGGTAGTGGGGAGGTAAGATAAAGAATAATTTTATGTCCTCGTAAGACTGGAGTATATTTTTATGGGATTCAGTTTTCAATTCCCCAACAGTGCTAAGCACAATACCTAGCTCATCCTAGCCAATCAGTAATTCTTTGAAGAATCCTTCTCATTCCTCCGCCATCCTCTGCTGTCAAGTCCACCTTGATAAAATCAAGCTCATATTGTGCAGAAAAAATGGTGAAAACTTTACTCTTGGCAAAATCGTCTGGGGATCTGAAGATATTGCTACTTTAGAGGCTGAGTGGCAACAAGTGATTAAGTAGCTAAGCTAGCAGATGCTTAATTGATTCTTATTCTTGCGCTATTCATGGGAAACAGTGTACCCTCTTGATGGTGAATGCAATGTCTACACAGCGGGCCATCTTACCTCATGGCACCTCTCCAGTGCTTTGATGGGGTGGAAATGGATGCTTCCATATTTATGTGGCTCCATCTTTGGCCATTTGGAAGTCACTAAAGGCATGTGTAATAAATTCTCTCCTCTGCCTTGAGAAAAACCAACTGGGCAAGCTTCCATTTCTAATGGGCTCCGTGAAACATGGATATTAAGGACCATGGATTTGGCTGTCAGATTGACAAATGAGTCTTACCTTTTGAAAGACACTTAGGAAGTTATAATTGGAAGCTTGAGAGGAGCTGTCAAAAGCAGGCAGTGGGCATCCCACCAAGCTGCTGGGCCTCTTTATTTAGGGGTGGGGTGAGGGATACTTTCTTCTTGTGAGCCATGGTGGGATTCCCTCCAAATGGTGGAAATGTGGCCAACTTACACCAGACGCAGAGGCTTAGGCTTCTGTAGGAGCCAACTGGTCCTGCCAAAGACCTAACTAGGGCTGGCAAGACCTTAGTATTCTTATTTGCCTTTATTATAGTCTAAACAGGCTAGAAAGGCAGCAGTTAGATGCAAGGTGTTGTGTGACGGTAGGCATTCTCAGGGCACTTTAGATACAGCTCAAGTGATATAAAGTCTAGGTTGTGGAGTGGAAACCTTCTCATTCCTGGTGGTTTCCAGCTGGTAGTGAAAGAGGTTCTTGCTGAGAGTGGGATGCCTATGGGCAGTGACATTCAACCCTGGCTCTCCAAGGTGTTTCTGAGGCTGTCAAATATAAACCCAGGGCCATGATTTCCAGGAAATTTCCTGAACAATAAGGATGGTGGGCCAACTGATTGCCCAGAATCTCTAGATTCATTCGCAGAACCACCGAGAAGTACAAGCAAGGTGGTTGAATAAATATTGGATGAATACATGGATCAACACTTAGAAAACAAGAATCACCACCAGGCTCTTTGAAGAGAGGGTGGGAGATGATTAAAGGCTTCTGATAGCAAATCATGACTTGGAAGGCCAGGCATGGTGGCTCACACCTATAATCCCAGCACTTTGGGAGGCAGAGGTGGGGGGATCACTTGAGGCCAGGAGTTCGAGACCAGTCTGGTCAAAGTGGTGAAACCATGTCTCTACTAAAATTACAAAAATTAGCTGGATGTGGTGGCACAAACCTGTAATTCCAGCTACTCCAGCGGCTGAGGCACGAGATTTCCTTGAACTCAGGAGGTGGAGGTTGCAGTGAACAGAGATCGTATCACTGCACTCCAGCCTGGGTGACAGAGTGAGACTCTGTCTCCAAAAATGAATGAATGAACGAATGAATGAATGAATAAATAAATAAATAATCATGGTTTGAGCAAAGAGTCTGACTGGTGATATCAACATTGAAGACAGCTTAGTCCTGTCCCCATGCCGCATGAATATCCCAGCTTTGCAGTTTCACGTATATTTGCTCACTCATTTAATTTTCCCCGAATTCCACAATTCTGTGCTGGCTCTCTCATCTGTTCATCCACTGTTATCTACACAGATGGCTTCCAGATCTATATCCCTAGCCCTGACCCCTTTCATGAGCTTTTGCTTTAATTAGCTTGTCTAAGCCAGAAACGATATGACTATATCATCCATCACAGCCTGGCTTCATTGCCTCAAGAGGAAGGGCCTTCAGGGCAGATTTTTAATGGGACAGTTGGCAAAGGTGAGTTGAGGAGGCAGCGGGGAGCATTAGAGTATAACATTGGATTGATTATCCAGTTGTACTTCCAACAACTCACATTTATGGAACTTATTTATAAGCAAGGCACTGGGGCCACAGAATCCAAAAGACACAATCCTTGCCCTCAGAGGGCTCCCAGTCTATAAGAGACAAGGGTTGCGAGAGGTAAAAGAAGGCAGTTCTGGAGAGGTAGGTGTCAGGAGCAGTGATTCACATGAAGTAAGCCCACATGGGAATGTTGTATCCTTAGGAGTGTGATAAAAAATGCCCAGTCCCCCACTTCATTCTGTGAGTGCTCCAAGACAGGGGCCAGGTCTTGGATATCTTAATTTTCCCAGCACATTCAGTGCTCAGTGAGCACTTGCTGAGGGAATAAATGAATGCACAAAATGTTGCATGGAGCAGCTAACTATTCCTAGGAAGGTGGTAGATAAGACAGCAAAGTTCTTCTTAAAGGCCATGACCTTTGGGTGGTATCTGGAAATGTGAATAGGCCTTTGCCAGGTAGATGAGACAAAGAAGGGCAGAGGGAACAGAGGGAGCAGATGCACAGAGGCAGTGATCAGAGAGAATGGGATGGTTCTGCATCATTGGGATGTAGGGTCCACGCTGGTCAACCACAGGCAGATGAGGAGGCTGGGCAGGGACTCCAGAGCCATTCTAAGGGGTTTAGGTTTTTGTAAGTTACAGAAAGCCCTGGAATGTAAGGGTGTTATGTTGGGTAGTGCTGTGACCACTGTGGATGTGGGTTGAGGAAGGGGTACTACCAAGGAGGGTAACCAGAGCCTCTCTCCTAGAGTTTTAGGCGACTCCACCCCAGCTCCCGCTTCTCTCTAGTAGGAGCCTAAGTTCTGCCTCCCAGAGCTGGGGAGATCGTTTGTCTCACAACCTTGTCCTAATTTGCCTTATGAGCATCCCCAGCCAGCTGACAGAGCAGGGAGTGGGTGCAGAACTGCTGTCGGCCAAACTTCCTGGTGATCCCTGTGTCCTTAAGTGAGCAGGGGCAGGGACTCCCAGGTGGTGAATGCTAGAGGTCATTTGAGGTTGCCTCATGGAATCCTCTCATTTTACAGACGGAAAAACTGAGGCCCAGAGATGGCAATGACCTATCCAAAGTCCCATGACACAGCAGGACTAGAATCCAGGCCTCTGGGCTCCTAGGTTGATTTGTTCTCCACAGTATCGAGTAGCCTTATTTCTTTGGGCTTGTGATGGGAAAAGACCAGCCTGCCAGCCAGTCTCTCCCTGGATTAGCTCCCTGTGTGCTCTCTGCAGAGAGTCTTCCTGAGTTACACTGGTGCAGTGTGGCAGAGCAGAAAGAGCATGGGTGTGGGAACCTGGCAGATTTGGGCTTGAAGCCCAACCCTGCTGCTCCCTTAGCTATGCAACCTTGAACAAGTTACTTAACTGCGCAGTTTTGTCATCTGGAAAGTGGAGATATCAGTACCTCCCTTGCAGTGTTGTTGTGGGAGATTAAATGAGATAATGTGCCTCAAGCGGCCCTGCAGCATAATGCCTGGCAGGTGGCATATGCTCCACTGATGGGAACTCTTGTTATTCTTTTACCCCTCCCAGGGTTCTATTTCTGCTTCCAGCATATTATCCAGCTACCTGTCTCCGGTGGTCCTGGGATTGTGCAGGGGCTTCTACAGCAACTGAGCTAACCAGGGCACTTCTCAAGTTTGTTTAGGAAGGCAGCCAAGGCATACCTTGGCTTATTTGTTTTTAGGGCAAATACAGGTTAAGAAAGCAATCTTTGGACTGGGTTGCAGCCCAAGAGTATATTCTTTAGGACAATAAAATAAAATTCAAAACATTTGGAACGGTGTGGTGTGTCTGTAATTATGCATGGGTGAGATAATTTTCACCATGCAAAAAGACTTTCCCATGTATACAAAGACTCATGGTAGGATTCCTTTAAGCCACTAGTTCCTCTTAGGGCTCTTACTCTGGAGTCAATTTTCCTAGCATGATTCACACCAACCTTCCAGGAAAGGGCTTTCTGCTTCCTACCACTTGTCACCTCTGGCCTTCCTGCAGTTTCCTTAAACTTTGAGCCAAAGCAGCAGAATCTTGGATTGATAGCAATGTAGTTGCTACATTTTATTGATATACCATATACTATAAGATGCACCATGATTTTATGTATAACCAGGAAAGAAAAACAAACACTGCTTATTGTAATTTTAAGACTTAATTGATTGTAAAACAAATCCTTATTTCAGAAATGTTAAAATGTGAACACAAATATGCCTCTTAACAATTAATGAAATGAAGTGTCTGAGGACCAGGATCAACAGGATAGGTCTGCATACTCGCAGAATGAGATCATACAGCTGGGGCTAAATCCCCAAAATACACTTGACTTAACATTAATTTTTCCTTTGTTAAAGAAACCACTAATCTACAGGCTCTGTGAGGGCAGAGACTGGGTCTGTTTTGTTTACCACTGTATCTCTACCACTTCACTCATAGTAGGTATTCAGCAAATATTTGCTGTATTAATAAATAGAACAAAGTCACAACATGAAAGAGACGGAAAGCCCACAGAAGAAAATAAATCATTCATAATTCCCCCACTGTGGGTATTTTGGCTGATTTCCTTCAAGTCTTATTTCCTATGAATATGCTCTTTTATATACATGTAAATATAATGTATTATTAGATTTAGCTCTGGGATGTGTTTTTGTATTTCTCTATTAATATAAACGAAACGATGAAATGAGATGATGCGGAAATGCTTTGAAGACTGTAAAATGTTTAACAAATATCTTATTAGTTATAATAATCATGAAAATACAGACATGAATGGGGCTGATTTTCTGAGAATACACTTCAAAGCTAACAGCGAATTTGCCCTCCAAAGCTGGGAATATGTTCTATTTCCTCATCCTACTCACCAAGGGGAGTCCTTATGCTTCATATTGGGAAGGGAAAGAGAAACTTAGGGCTTCCTAGAAGTCATAGCTCCAACTTCCCACCCAGCCCAGAAATTTCTTCCATCTCACTAATGGAAGATCAGCCAGGACTGAGGGAGGAAAAGCACATCTCTCAGGCTGATGAAAAATAGCAGCCTACAGAGAACTTCCTCCTCTCCACCCTTTACTAGCGGTGGGGAGAAGTTACACACTGGGTTCCAAGAATGCTGTTCACTTATTCTGCCTGCTAATAACAATGTAGATAGCAGAGAGATGGCAACACAAGTAATTCATGATAGTGGGGGTAGGTACATTCAACAAGCCACAGAGTCAGATTTATCATGGACAACTAATTTAAAATTTACTTTTAGATAGTCACAGAATTTATACACATACTGATGAGTCTAACCTGTGCCTGGTTCTTTGAAGGGATATGGGTTTACTCGTACAACAGAAGGGAGTGCTGACTGATTTTCTCTCCTTGATTAAACTCTAGCCAGGCTCTCTTGGGCCCTCTTCTCTTCTAAGCCTCACCCTTGGTTGGCCTATGAAGACTTGAACAAACACTAGCATAGTTTCTTACAGCTCAAGACTGCATCCCTAGAATGCCTCTATGCCCTCTTAAAGTGCCCGCCTGAGAAAACTCAAGGCTGCTAAGAGAATTTACTGTTTGTTCCAGCCAACACCTGAATATAGGGCCCCTGTCTCCCCGTCTCTGTGGGAAGGTAGGAGCCTAACTAACTTCAGTAAGCACCAGTTAGCAAACCCAGATGCTTTTCACAGGGACCAACACCTACGCCCCTTCTTGTTTTTTGTGAT
>NW_012114788.1:2209918-2210785 GCF_000951035.1 Colobus angolensis palliatus
AATGCAGAATATCGCTTTATAAAATGGCTAAACAGCTGTGATCAGTACCAGATGAAAGATGACATTTGAGCTAGTTAGGGTAGGAGCCTAACTAACTTCAGTAAGCACCAGTTAGCAAACCCAGATGCTTTTCACAGGGACCAACACCTACGCCCCTTCTTGTTTTTTGTGATTTTTTACTTCTCTGACTCTGCTGCTTAAGCCCTTGCTGTTCCCTCTACCCACTCCCTCATTCTCTCTTTAAAACACCCAAGGCCTCTCTATGAATGGGGGTTGAGTTCAGTTCATGCTGCACCCTCTTCCCTACTGCAAAAGTAAATAATTGATTAAAATCTGCCCTCACCATGTTAATCCATGTCCAGCTTTGTTTACTTTTGACAGTACTCAGGAGCTCACCTAGGCTAGTAGCTCAGGCTTTCAGCTCACCTAGGCTGCCTGTCCATCTGCATGCCTTTACTGGATAATCGTTGTTCTCACTCTTCTTGACTCTCAAATCCTTAGCCTTGAACTTGGCCCCTGCCATCCTCATGCCCTCCTTTGTCCTCAAGAATACATTTTCCTGGTTGCACCATTTGGTTTCTACCTTGCATACCCTTGGATATCCCCTTTTCTGCTTGCACCACTTGTCTCAGTCTCTGGGAGCCCGTAGAGGCCAGGCTAACCTTCCAGCACCTCCTGCCCCTGCATCAAAGCTGCAATCCCATTCCCGATGTGCTTCAGTGAAGGTTGACCTTGGCCTTCATAAACTGCCTAGGCATTGTGTACAGGGCACAGTTTGTGAGGCCTACGCCATCAACACTTTCCCAGAGAGTAAAAATAGTATAGCTTATGTATAGATTTATGACCAGTTTTTTTTTTTTTTTTTTT
>NW_012114788.1:2210835-2239651 GCF_000951035.1 Colobus angolensis palliatus
GGGATTACAGGCATGAGCCACCGTGCCCGGCCTTGAATCGTTAATGTTACTCTCCTTTTTACCCACAGACTGGTGATACCTGAGGAAATTCAAGTACAATGCAATTTTTTAATTAACTTTTTTTTTTTTTTTTTGAGATGGAGTCTTGCTCTGTCTCCTAGGCTGGAGGGCAGTGGTGCAATCTCAGCTCACTGTAGCCTGTACCTCCCAGGCTCAAGTGATCCTTCCACCTCCACCGCCCAAGTAGCTGGGATCACAGGCATGCACCACCATGCCTAAGTAATCTTTTTTTTTTTTTTAAATAGAGATAAGGTTTCATGATGTTGCCCAGGTTGGTCTTGAACTTCTGAGCTCAAGCGATCCTCCTGCCTTGGCCTCCCAAAGTGCTGGGATTATAGGCATGAACCACCATGCCCCACCCTACAACCAGTTTTTAATGCAGAATATCGCTTTATAAAATGGCTAAACAGCTGTGATCAGTACCAGATGAAAGATGACATTTGAGCTAGTTAGGGTAGGATCCTAACTAATTGCAATAAGCACCAGTTAGCAAATCCAGATGTTTTTCACAGGGACCAGCACCCAAGCCCCTTCCTGTTTTTTGTGATTTTTTACTTCTCTGACTCTGCTGCTCAAGCCCTTGCTGTTGCCTTTACCCACTCTCTCATTCTGTCTTTGAAACACCCAGGCCTTCTCTATGAATTGGGGTTGAGTTCAGCTCATGCTGCACCCTCTTCCCTATTGCAAAAGTATAGAATTGATTAAAATCTGCCCTCACCATGTCAACCCATGTCTAGCTTTGTTTACTTTTGACAGTACTCAGGAGCTCACCTAGGCTAGTAGCTCAGGCTCTCAGCTCACCTAGGCTGCCTGTCCATCTGCATTTTAAAAGCAAGCTGAGCTCATTCATTATGTGCATGTATCTTTCCTTGCTCCTCCGTCCTGGTTCTCCCACACCCCAGAGCAGGTGCCTTCACTACTCACTGACTTAGCTCTGCCTAAGGTCTCCACCAGAAACTTGTCTTAGATGATCTCGTTTAGGATTCCCTCCCAGTTACAGTCTCTCCAGCTTTTATTCTAGGAAAACCAGGCAACAAGTATCCAGGAGATAAGAGAAAGAAACGGAGTCCGTCTCTCTCCGCAGTCCTGCTTTGAGACTGCCTCCCTACTGAGAGTTTGCGAAGGTCTCCCTTTTGAGATGTAAGACTCACTTCAGACGTGAGGCTGTGCCCGTCCTCCCTCCACCCACAGACAGAATTGATGCAGCAGGCCCAGCTGGACGGGTGAGGTCCCCTCCCCAGCGCTATATCAAAGAGAGCAGGCAGGAGCCCACGTAACAAGGGCTCGCTCCACTTAAACTCTGTGATGGGAGAGGGACGCCTCCACCCCTTTTCTTTTTGTAGGCTGCTTTGAATTGTATTAACACAAGTGATGAAACATATCAAACCCTGGTTAGCAGTTTCCCTTAGCATCCCCTGGCCAATTTTTAAATTAACTTGTGCAAAAAGTCAACTGTAACAGAACGGTCTGGAAAAGAAAAAACCCAATCAGCTTGGTGAAAGAAAAATGAGCCGGGTTTCCTTCATGCCCAATTTTAGGAACCAACAGGTGGTACAGGAGAACTGGTGAAGAAGGTAAGCCAACACCTTTCTCCAGTTTCACAGTAAAGCCCTTGACCGAGTAGGAATTCCATTTCTCCTCCTTGTGCCTCTGCAGGGGGTCAGGGGAGGTTGAGGACCATCAATCCGGGGAGCCCAGGGAACTTACCCTCTGCTCCTGTGTGGCCACAAAGGTCTGGAACCCTGGAGCCACCCCAAAGCCCAGCTCTTGGATGAAAGGTGGCTCAGACTGACTGTGGATCTGAACTTTCACTCCTGCTTCAAATGTCGTTTCCTCTGAAAGAACAAAGACGGACAGAGCCATGGGTCAGTAACAACAGATGCTCATGGAGTCCTGGGATTGAAAAGCTCAAAGGGATGCTGAATAAGCAGAATAATGGCCTCCAAAGGTGTCCACGTCCCCACCTCCGGAAACTGTGACTAGGTTACCTTACACGGCAAAAGGGACATTGCAGGTGTGATTAAGTTAAAGCTCTTGAGATGGAGAGACTATCCTAAATTATGGAAGTAGGACTCAATGTAATCACAGAGGTTCCTATGAAAGGGAGGCAGGAGGATCACCGTCAGAGAGAGAATGGAAAAATGCTATGCTGCTGGCTTTGAAGACAGAGGAAGGAGCCATGAGCCCAGGGATGCAGGTAGTTTCTAGAAGCAGGAAAAGGTGGGGGAATGAGTTTTCCCCTAGAGCTGCCAAAAGGAACACAGGCCTGCCAACAACCTTGATTTTATTGAGCCTAGGGAAATCCATTTTGGATTTCTGACCTCCAGAATTTTAAGATAATGAATTTGTGTTGTTTTCAGCCACTACATTTGTGGTAATCTGTTGCAGCAGCAATGGGAAACAAATTCAGGTCACTTCGCCAGGCCAACTCTGCCTCAGTTGCCAAATCTGTAGAATGGGATTATAAAATGAGTCAAACTCCTTTGTTTTATTGACTAACTTTTCTTCTGAGTCATGAGCTGAAGGTGAGGATATCAGGAGGAAGAAAACATGATGACGCAGCAGTGGAATAAAAATGCAAGGCCTTCTTGTATGCCAAGGTGTTTCCCCTTGGGGCTACAATGGCCAAGTAGAAGAGAAGCTTCCTTCTTTTTTTCCACTGGCAGAAGAAATGGCCCTTGGCAGTGGGAGGTTGGGGGCGGTGCAGAGCTATCATCCTAAATGTTTAGTGCTCACAATAGGTGGAAAATGAACTTATGGGACTGTATAAGCCTTTACCAGATCCCCTTCTCTGTCTTACCTTCTCCAAATAGTCTGCAGAATGAGCTTTCCAAATGTAAATCATGTAACTCCCTCCCATGTTTCCAAGGACCCCAGGCTCCTTACCCACCCCTTCCCTAGCCTTGTTCTGAGCAGCCTCTGTCTCGTGGCACCAGGCGGGGCTGCCTGGATTGGGCATCACCTGTCCCCACTCTGCACAAATGCATCTCCTTCTGCCCAGAGTGTCTTTCTACCTTGTCCACCTGACCATCTTCCCACTTGTCACTGAAGATTCAGCTCCTCAACCCCACCCAAAGCAACTCTTTCCCTTGCTCTGTTGTATCTTCCACATCTGCCCGCATAGCACGTCATGCTGAGCCTTTAACTGTTTCCTCCAGCAGTCTGGAGCATCCTGAGGCCAAGTTCTGGGCTGTCTCTCTGGACCTCAAAGTTCCTTCACAGGGCCAGGCATACACCAGGCACTCAGGAGATGCCTAATGAATGAATTAGAGATGAAAAAATGAGATTTATGGGTTAAACCTCAATCACTTATGAATGGACTAGGCCAGCCTAGAGTCCAAATCAAGGAATGTTCCCAAAGAAAAAAATGGGGAGAGAATGGATGAATGCAGGAATGACAGAAGATGATGATGGGGTTGGGGGTCAGGGATGGAGAGGGGGAGGACCTGTCAGCACTCAGGCTGCGGCTGGGGGAGAGGGGTTTGGGGACACACTAAAGCTGGTACAGAAGAGAGTGGCTGGGAAGGAAGGGCTGGGGCCAGCCATGGGAAGGGCACGACCTAGGGAGAGGGTGGGGGCCATTGACTGAGGTAGGCGCAGGGGTCTGGAGCAGGGTGAGAATTCCAAGGCCAGGGGCTGCGTGGAAAGAAAGGCCTAGTAGGCAGACAGGGCCCTAGGGAAGGTTAGGCAGGGCTTTCATCATTTAGACGAGGAGACCCTCAGCCAGGAATTCTTTTGGATATGGTTCACGGAGTGGGAGCGAATCCAGACAATCTACAAACACATCCCACTTCTCTCCAGTACAGTCATTGTTCTGTGGTTTCTGTACAGCATCACCCTGTCCAAACTCCTATCCTTATGCTCCTGGATGCCAGTGGCTTTGTGTCAATCTCTCCCATCAATGGTGAATTCCTCAAGAGAGGAGACCATATCTTATTCAGTCCAGGGCCCTGTCACCTAACCCAGGGCCTGGCCCTCAAAAGGAGCCTCAAGGAAGGTTTTTAGATACAGGAGGAGGACTTCAGGAGAGGGAGGACTGGATGGAATGAGGTGGTTGAATAATCATCTTTCAGTGGCTGTGTTTTCAAAAGTCTGCCCAAGACGGGGGTTGAGGAGAGTGTGGAGCCTGAGAAACAGACTCAGATGGGGAAGAAGGGTGAGTGCGGAGGGCTGTTGGGATGACAGGGATGCCCCTGCTGGGAGGAACTGAAGGCTCCTTCAGTGAGCTGTGGGAGGGAACAGGAGAGATGCCAGAACTTGTTTTTGAGAGCTAGCTGAGGCCGTGTGTGCCTGCTATACAACTGAGCTTAAGAAATCTTACAGCCAGTAAGACAGGCTCAAAGGAGAGGACCTGTGGCTTACAGGTGAAATGAGAAATGAAGCCTTCCTGTCAGAAATGGCATGAGTAATGGGCAAAACAGACAGGCCTGGTGTGCCTCTCTTAGTGAGAACCACCCAAGGCTAATCGAACTGGGTTCGGATTTGGAAGAGGTGCTAGCTTATTTTGAAAGCAGCAGTAGCTGTAGCCAAGAGTAAAATCCTAAAGTAGCCTCGTTTTTTACAAACACCCAGTGGCTGGATGAACATGAGTGGGAGCAGGTGATAGGTAAGGTTTCTTCTCTCTTTAGAACACTGCTGTCCAGTGGAACTTTCTGCTAAGATGGGAATGTGGTATTCCCTGTGCTGCCCAACATGGTAGGCGCCAGTTACAAAAGGTGACTTGTGTGACTGAGGAACTGAATTTTTCATTTTATTTAATGTTAATTAATTAAAACTCAAGTTTAAATAGCCCCATGTGGCTACTGGAAACATTATTGGATAGCACAGTTCTAGAATATCCAGCTATGAGCAGACTACAGCCCTCCCAGAGCTGAGGGGGTGACAAGGACTCCGCCATATTGCCTTCCTAAGCAGGTGCTCTGGAGAGGCCCTTTTCTGGAGTCCTGGGTAGTTTGGGCAGGGTTCTGAGCAGCAGATCAGTGTGTCTTCGTGGTCAAACCATGACTTTAGTTCCAGATCCTCTACCCTGCTTTCTCCAAAGCCCTATTTGCACATCTCCAGATGCATTTCTTTCTATTTCTTACCAGAATTGCCCTTGGCTTCCCTCTGAAGATTGCTTTCCGGGTTGGTAGTGAAGAGCAGCTCCCTCCAGTCCCTGCCTCACTCTCTTCCCTTTCCTGGGCATGGCACAGTGTTGAGTTGAAGACCCAACTTGAGAGCTGAAGTTACCAAATGTAGACTGTTAGAGCTAAGGCAACCTCACATCATCCACTTTGGAGGTTCCCAAGCTAGAACGCAAGTTAAAATCTCCTAGACGGCTAGGGTGAGGCTTCCTGGGATCCACTCCCAGAAATTCTGATTCAGTTACTCTGGGGTGGAGACTAGGAATCTGCATTTCCAGAAATTCTGATAAAGGTCTGAGGTCATCTGCCTTTGGGCAGTGATCTAGTCCAGGAAGGGGAAGTGACTTGTCCAATGTCACACAGCAAGTCAAGAGCAGAGCAGGGGCTAGAAGCCAGGTCTCCTGAGTTCTAATGTGGCATTCTTTCTACTCCACCAGGAGTGTGGTTTATTTAGTGTGAGCAGATGCCTTAATTCATAGCTCTGGAGTTCTGAATGGGGGCTGAGGGCATGGGATATCTTTTTCTTTGACATCACCCCTAATGTCCCTAGCACAGTAGCTGGCACAAAGCAGGCCTCAATAAATGTTTGTTGAATGGAAGAAATGAGTGAGGAAGTATCCCTTGCTTGTGTCTGCTGTTCCCTGCTGTATCTGGGCAGCTGTGAGTCTGCCCAGGTTCTGGAGGACACTGGTAAATGCCAGCACCCCATAACTCAGGAGTGCTCACCTGCTGGGATGCAGGTGGGGCTGCACACACAACAACAACACAGCAACAATAGCAGTAACAATAACTGGGACTGCACTCATAGCCTGTGGGTCCCAGTGCCAAATGAAAATGCAGGACCCCTTGTTAAAAAAATGTTAAAAATTTATAAAAGTAAGCATTGCTGTTAAAAAATAAAAGAATTTCAAGACAGCAATCTCAAGAGCATTAAACCAAGTGAGTGGCCCTTCTGATTGTAGGTCCAGTGTGACCACCCTGATAGTAACAACTCAAATTGGTGCTGGACAGAATCGTTCACATCCTCATATTTGTCTTATCAGCAACTGATTCAACGCTAAGCTCCTTCAAAGAGTGTAGGTCCCTGGGCAGTGAATGATTTGTTTACACATCATGAACACCAGGATTTAAGGACAGAAAGAGAAAGAGGGAGAGAGAGCACGCAGACAGAAAGGGAAAGCTACTACATACATAGTATGTAGACAGTATGCACATGGGAGTTCTTGTTAATTGGCACCAAGTTGAAACCCAGACAACGTAACATGAAAGATAATGCTGAACCAAGAGGAGTGTGGTAAGATGGAGTTCAACCTGTAGAAGCCACAGTCTCCCAGCATTTTCCAAGAGCTTGGCCATAGATGGTACAAGGTGAGATCTACCTGGCCAGGGAGGGAGGTGCATTTTCTGAATATGCAGAAAGGATATGGGAGCCCTGTAGGAAGAGGCAGGAGCAATGGGCAGAATGCATAATGGGGCAGGGAAAGTGCATCACGATAAAAGAAGCTAAAATCTTTCATGTTGGCAAGTTACAGAAAACATGCCAAAGAAATAAACACTGGAAAGAAGTAGGAAGAAAAGTTTATCTGAATAGCTAGGCGGAGTTTTCAGAGCTCAGAGAGTGAACGTGCTGATACAAAGCAATCTTGCTTTGGACAAAAATGGCTTTATAACAGTGGCTGAGTGAGGGAACCCTAGCTCCCCAGACAGCTTCAGAGGAGTGGGTGGGACAATGGCCAGCCATATAAGGGGCATGTCACAGTGCAGCAAAGGCCTTGTGTGGGTGTGGGATAGCTTCTGTTTGCATCCTCTTCCCCAGTGCTTCTCCACCCTGCTCTCTGTGCTACGGGTTTGACTTGCAGAGACTGTCTTGATGGACTCCCTTGCCCTCTGGCTTGGGATCAGTCAATGGCGGGCCAGGTAGGAAAGTGGAGGGAGAGAGAAGAGTCAGGCTGGGGTGTCTAGTCTCTCAACTCCTTTTGCTGGGTCACTGTGGGTTAGCTGCCTGTCACTTTGGAAGGTCACAGCTCTGGGTTGGGGGCCGGAGGGAGAGCTCTTCACAGTGTCTCTCTCTGGGTTTTGACACCAGCTTCTTTCCTTCTTTCTGAGGGGTGGTAATGGCTTTCTCTGCTACCAGTCCCAGGATGCTGCACCCTCCTGTATTGCTTTCCCAAGCCTTGCCTATGCCTTTGTTAACAGTCCTTGATTAATTTTTCCTTTTACTATTCAATTTGAGGGTACTGTTGATTTCCCTGCTTGGCTCCTGATTGGTGGATCTCCCATGGGCTCTCACTTAACTCCTGAGAGATAGCAGGAGTCCGCTCTGTGGTACCACACAGGGAAGGACGGCCATTGTGTTTGAGCAAGTGCATGGGGAGAGAGACCTCCCTCCCTGAAGGGGCAGTTCATGGTTTTGAAAGTTCACCCTTATTTTGGTTGAAAACTGCCTGCTTATAGATTTTGTCCCCTAGTCCTAGCTCCACCCCTTCTACTCGACACTTCTTTAAGGATCTCCCCAGAGATAGTGTGCCTGTTTCCTAGACAAGTGAGTCAGACTTTCTGAGAGAGGCAGAAATGCAGACCTCTTGGACCTGGAGCGTCACAAAAAGAGAGAGCCTAGGAGAAATTGATTAAATACTTGGGGCTGTGGGGTCAGGCGAGTTGAAGTCTAGTTCAGTTCTGTGAACTATAGCAAGTTATTTAATCTCTTGGAGCCTAATTTTTCTCATTTTGAAAATGGATATGAACATAAAAATGGATTGTTCTTCATAGAGCTGTTGCGAGGCTTAAATGAGCCACTGCATGGAAAGTTCTTAGCACAGAGTTTAGCTTAATAACTCAACAATTTGCAGTGTCATCATCACCATCATCATCATGAATTCAGTATTTCTGGCTTTTTACAAGATCCACGGGGACCAGATGCTGTTTTATGTTGTTCCTCTTTGCTCATGCTGGTCCCTCCATGTAGACTGGCCCTTCCTCTCGTTTTCCATGTGGTTACCCTCTACCCACCTTTGCACTCGCCACCTCCTCGACATTTTCCCTCCATTCAGTACCCCAATGTCTAGTACTTACCATGTTCACACTTGATCCCAACTCCCTCTCTATTAAGACTGAGAGACCTCTTGGGGACAGGGTCAATGTTTATTTATGTTTATAATCACAGTGCCTGGCATGCAGTAGGAACTCAAAAATGCTCGGTGAAGTGAACAAATGTGCACAATTCACCTCTGAGACACAGGATTGCATAACTCACCTCTGAGACACAGGATCCCACCCTCCTTGCTTTACAGATGCGCCACCGAGATGCTGAAAGGCAGGTGGATCTGTGCGGATCTCACAGGGAGTTTGTGGCCAAGCTGGGTCCACATGAAACCTGCTGAGCCAGCTCAGAACCCCTGCTGCAGCCCAGTGAGTGGGCAGCTCTGTAGGGACTTCAGGCCAGAGGCTGACAAGTGCATGGGGGCTGGGCAGGGGCAGCAAAGCCTGCCTGGGCCATCCCCTGAAGGGCCGTGGTTGGCATTCCTGTCTTGGGCGGCTGATATCTTTCTGGTCTCTGCTGCTCATTTAATCATGTGGCTTAATCCCTGGGGACCTGTTTATTAAGGCCCGTCCTTTGGGCCTCACTGCTACCTATCATCAAACGGGCCTGGAGTGCCCCTGTGTCACCCAGGCACGGGGAGGGGCTTGGCTCATCAGCAGTTGGGCCACTCACACCCAGCAGTGGCACCTCTGGCTGCCACTGTCAAGCAGCTGCTGTGGCACTGCTCTGCATTCCCTAGGGGACTGTAAAGTGTGTGTGTGCCTGCGTGTGTGTGTGCCTGCGTGTGTGTGCGTGCAGACGTGTACTAGTGTATGTGTGTGTGAGAGAGAGAAAGCAAGAAAGAGAGAAACTCTCTCTGAAATATAGGAACATTTTTCTTATTTCTTCTTATTTCCCTAAAGCATTTCCTGAGATGCTGCTTTGGAGTTCGTAGAAACAGAAAGGAAGAACTGACCTTCTTGAGGACAAGACCCAGAGCTGGATGCTTCGCAGCAGTCCACATTCGTTCCCTCACTCCTTGGACAGTTATGCATCGAATGTCTACCATGAGCACGTGCCACCGGCCCTGCACCCTTGCCTGGCTGGCTTGGAGTTTTAAGTAAATCATGTATATTTCTGCATCACACTTAGCGTGTGCATGAAGCACATCTTCCCAGAATGAAAAAAGTCAGGCTGCTTCTGGCTGCTAAATGGATACCTGCCTCCAAGCGTGTTGCTTATTTATGGCATCATTTCTCCAGAGTCCAGCACAGTGAAGCCAACAGCACGGTGAAGTCTCTGTCCTCCTGGAACTCATGTTCAGATGAGGGTGGTGGATGATAATGAACAGGCACACTTGTAACATCAGGCGGGCAGAGAAAAGTGCCAGGAGAAGTGATGCAGAGGAAAGGCAGGGCAAGTGTGGCTCTCTTCGCTGGGAGTCAGGAAAGGCCTGTTCAAGGTGATGGTGTTTGTGTAGTAACCAGAATGAAGTGAGCAATGAGCCATGGGATGATCCGGGAGAAAGTGTTCCAGGCAGAGGGAACAGCAAGTGCCAAGGCTCTGGAACAGGTGTACAATGGGCCCACTTCAAGAACAGCAAGGAGGCCAGAGTGGCAGGGGATATGGTCAGAGGCCAGCTGACCATTTCGTTAACGCCTCAGTTACCCTTAGAGGTAGGTGCCCCCATTTTACATACATGGAAGCAGGCTCAGAGAGGTCAGCTGGCCCTAGTCACACAGAGCAGATCCAGAATCCAACCCTTGTCTGCTGGGCTCCAAGGCCTGTGCTTTTTGCCCCCTACCATGTGGCCTTGCTCACATACTTTGTGCCTTTCTAGCATCACTCACCACATCCTTCATTGGTTTGGGTCCTTTGGGACTTTGCAGGCTGGGACCCTGAGCTGCTGAGCTTTGCATCCCTTCCGGGTCATGGTGAAAGACAATCTTGGCACACACACGGTAAGCTTCGGGGTTTTCACAGACTTGATCCTGCTGGCTCCTCCCAGCTGTCCTGAGGCAGGCGTCAATATCTCCATTTCATTACATTTTATTTTATTTTTTTTTACATCATGCTCATTTTTCAGATAAAGAAACCAAAGCTCATAGAAAGTAAAGGACATACCGGGAGCAATGACTCACGGCTGCGTAGAATTTTGCAGCTATGAGATCCCTTGACAATTTAACTAACTTTTCACCTTTCAGATGAGAAAATGGAAGCTCATAGAGAAGACAGTAGCCAAGGGCCACATGGCAGGTGGCAGATGGGCAGTGGCTGGGATCCAGGCCTCTAGATTCCTCACCCTCCTCTGTCTTTTGTTAGTGGGCTAGAAACCACATTGGTCTCAGATGACAAGCTGATAAAGTTCCAAGCTGGACAGGGAAGGATGGGGAAGAAGAGTTTAATTTGCAGTGGGCTCAGCAGCCTTTGTTCTTTCATGTTAGGAGTTCAGTGAGTGTGGGACAGAGATAGTAACAAGGGCCAGAGTCCCAGCCCCAGCCTTGAGATCCTGGTGGAAAGGGCCTGCTGATGCTGTTAGAAGTTAACCAGAGGTATCATTTTAGACCCTGCTCCCCTGCTCACACCAGAGAAATCCAGGGAAAGCCCAAGGCCAGGGAAGAAAGGCAGAGAAGTGCATCAAGAAAAACATAGGCTCTGAAATCACAGAGACCTGGGTTTGACTCTTAGCCCCACCACTTAATTGCTGTGTGACCTCAGGCAAGTTATATTGCCTCTGAGCTTTAGTTTCCTTTTTGTTCAAATGAAGTAGGGGCTGATCTCTCAGGTTACTTTGGGCTGTAAAACTCTACGAGGTGGGGGCCGTGTGCAAATGTCTTCACCTCACTGCATCTCATTTTAATCTCCTGCAAAATAGATTTAAAAAAAATAGATGTGACTGTTCAGAGCTCACATCAAGTCAGAAGAGGCTGATTTTTCTAAAGACAGCACAAAGAATTCACAAATTGCTGCCTATCTAAAATTGGGCAATGTGTATCTTGTCCTTCCTCTCCAACCCTTCCCTGGCAGATAGGCACGGTAAGGCAGCGTCCCTAGCTAAGGAGATCCGAAATCAGCACGAAGACGGGGAAGCTCACGCTTGATTGCTCACAGGTGATATCTGGAAGCCAGGCCAACTGCTGGAGGAAGAAAAACATCAACATTGTGTCCCCACGCGAGATGGGCTGCAATGATGTCTGTTCTGGGTGGCGGTGTGATGCAGCAGTGTTCTTACCAACGGCTGGTGATCCAGGAGATGTTATCAAGTGTCCACAAGAGTTTGGCGAAGGCTGCAAACTTCAGCCCCTCCTGCAGAGCCATGGAGCACACTAGTATTTTAAAGACCCTATGACATCCTGCAGCAAAAACATGTTACACTTTGTTGATCTGTGTGTTACCCAAAGCAATCTTTTTTTCTTTTTTTCGTTCTTAAGGAACACGAGCTCTGCGTGGAAAAAACCAAGGAGGACCAAATCAGAAGATGTGGATTCAAATCCTATTCTAATACTTCTTAGCCATGAGGTTGTGGGAAAGTCACTCAATGTCTCTGCTTACTGTATATATATACATATATATATATATATATATTTATTTATTTTTAGATGCAGTCTCACTGTGGTGCCCAGGCTGGAGTGTAATGGCGTGATCTTGGCTCACTGCAACCTCTGCCTCTTGGGTTCAAGCGACTGTCCTGCATCAACCCCCTGAGTAGCTGGGATTACAGGCATGCACCACCATGCCTGGCTAGTTTCTTATTTTATTTTATTTTTTTATTTTTTATTTTTAGTGGAGATGGGGTTTCTCTATGTTGGCCAGGCTGATCTCGAACTCCTGTCCTCAGGCGATCCACCTGCCCCAGCCTCCCGAAGTGCTGGGATTACAGGCATGAGCCACCGTGCCCAGCTGCTTACTGCATTTTAAAATGAGTTAATCTGTTAAATGACTAGAACTGCCCTGTCTACATCATAGAAGTGTGTGAGCATCAGTGGATGGAATGTGGGAAAGCACCTTATACATTGCGGGGTGATGTACCCATGTTGGGGAAGGAGATAGTTAATGTTAGGTCTTGGTTATGCAACTGAGAAATGTTGCATATTCCTGCTAAACACAATATTTGCAAAACACATATTTGTGAAAGTACCGCGTGTGGAGTTGGGACTAGTCTCATTACCAAAATATTTATCTGAAGGATTCTTTAAATAATGAGTTTTCCTAGTGCATTCAGTCTCAGAGATTATAAATTACTTGATAAGAAGGCTCATGACTCTGGGTGGATAACTGGTGTTCAGGAGATTATCACCCTTGAAATGCCATCAGAAACTGTCTAAAATTGTAGGGAAAGTTGGTGGATGATTAAGATTCTATTTGTAAAAATTCTGTTTACACACACCGATGGTGGAAGTTAGGTAGAACCAGATTGCTGAGTGGCTCATGTATATAGATTGTGATGTGATTGTAGAATTCAAAATCATCCAAAGCATTACTGGATTCATAGCAACTTTTTGTCATACAATATTCTCTCAATGAATTAAAAAAGCACCAGAGTTTTCATGTGGGGTAATGCCTGAGAAATATTTTGATGTTAAGAAGACATCCTCATTCTTCCAAACGGTGGGGAGCAGTGGTCTGGATCAGAGCTTCTTACATTTGGATGTGCACACAAATCTCCTGGAGGATCCTGTTGCAACACAAACTTTGGGGTTGCGGGGGGCAGGGATTCTATGCATCTAACAAGCTCCCAGGTGATGCTGATGCTGCTGGTCAGAGGATTACACTTTAGCAGGACTCCCAAGAGAACATCTATGCTTTTGCAGGACATACAGGCCCCTGGTGATCTGGCCTCTACCTATCTCTTCAACCCCAGGTCTCTTCTGTAGATGCAGATGCCCTTGCACACTCTAGGCTGTTCTTGGCCTCTGCTCCTCATTCCCCTCCCTCTGCTCAGGACTTCAGCTCTCCAGGTCCTCAGATTTTCCTCTAACTTCCACATGCTGCCCAGCAACCTGGCAAACAGGCCTGAGACTAAAACCAAAGGTCAACTTCTCTCTAAAGCCTCCCTTTAGATACCCTTGTCCCCTCCTTTCTGGAACCGACTATCCCCTCCTAGGTTCTCAATCTATCTTCTATCTATCACAGCGCTTGGTGACACTTAATTGCTGATATGTTCCCCAAACAGACTGCAAATGCCTGGTGCTCCTTAGACACTTTATATGAAAGCTGTTAGGTGAATAAATTTCCATCTGCTATCTAAAAAGAGCCCTTCAGATATTCCCTAGATTATAAACTTCGAAAACCTGGACTGGGCCCTTCATCTGTATCACTGAGGTGCCTGGCACACAGTAGGTGTGCAGTTGAGATTTACTAAATTGGGGACATGAGGTCTGAGGTTGGAGCTGTCTCATCTGCTTCCTAGCTGTTCTCCTCAGACCCTTGCACCGGCTGGGAGTTTTAACTAGAACACATGTATTTTCTGCATTACGCACATCTTTCCAGAATGAAAAAAGTCAGGCTGCTTCTTGTGCTAAGTGGATACCTGCCTCCAATGGTGTTTCTGATTTATGGCATCATTTCTTCAGAGTCCTCGAATATCTGTTGAGACCCCATATCCAGCACAGAGGACCACTCTGAGAGTGAGCCTAGCATCTCAGCTGGCTGCTGTAGGTTCTTGTGCCCTGGACACTCAGAATTCAGGCTGGAGCCTGCTCCTGTCATTCTGGGACAGTCCTTAGGACCTGGCACCATGACAAGGGGTTTTCCTGGGAGCAGAGATGTCGGAGAAACCATAGCAACCATCACCACCCACGCTTGTTCTGCCCCATTTGTAAAGGGGGATAAGAAACGTGCTACCCATGATAGCTGCTAAGGCCTTCCAGCTATGCTAAAAATTCATGATGATTTTAAATTTAATTATTATTTTTATCAAAGCAATATATGTACATAATTTAAAAATCAAGTGGTATTGCAAGGCTTTTAATGAAAAGCAGCAGTTTCCTGCTCCACCTCTTCCTACCCCCGAGTCCTACTTCTCAGAAGCAACAACTTTCAACTGTTTTAGCTGTTTCTTCTGGTATTTACTTTCATATTTCCATGAATGTCAACTGCTTGAGAGTTATTTCTTGGTTTTAAAATATTTTAGATCCTGTCTACTGAATTCCTACCACGTAGGAATCATCTACAATCATATTATATTATCTGCACGATTCCTACCTAATCACAGAAGATGAGGATGTAGGCTTCTTAGATGATGTGTTCCACGATGCTGCCTTTCCTTTCACCCTCCAAATATAGTGATATGATATTTTGGTTAAATCAGTATCCAGCTTTTACATAACCATGACTCTGTAAATATTGTGCACAGCCCAGCCTTGCAGTATATAATGTTTTTGATCTCTTTCTTGTGAAATACATATTTTGTTTTTCCTGGTTTTTTTTTTTTCATTTTGTTTTGTTTTACCTTGTTTTTTCCTTGTTGGTTTGTATGGCTTGCTGGTACCCATCACTAGAAATCCCAGACTCTATGGCAGAGCCATAAAATGCCTCTTAGGACAGCCAGGCAGACCCACAAGGGCCATCCCTTGTGGAGCCAACATCTTCCTGCTCCAGTTTGGATGGAATTCTCTCCAGGCCTCCTGTGCAACTATCATCCTGGTTCTTCTCTTCATCCTCATCAGGAAATTCTCTTAGGCCAGATCCTTGTCTCTGGAATCTTATGCAATCCTTGATTTACCTTCTCATTCTCCAATAACTTCCTGAAAAATTCCACATTTTTTGGGAAACCAAATTCTACTCTCACACTTCATTTGTAGTTTGCTGGGTATAGAATTCTATTTAGAAAAGAAAGTGTCCCCCTCCAGAAACTGGAAAATATTTTGCCATTGTCACTTGGCTTTGGCTACTTCTGTTGAGAAGTCCTAGGTCATTCTCATTCTGGATCCCAGGTATGTGACTATTTTTCTCTCCAGGAACTTTAAAGATTTTTTTATTTATTTCTGTTAGCCTGAATTTCAGCAGGATGTGTCTTGGACTGGGTTTTTGTTTTTGCCGCTATTGCAGACAAGACTCGGTGAGCTTTTTCCATCTGGACAATCACATAGTTCAGTTGAGCATTTTTGTTATATTAGTCCTTTGACAATGTTCTCTTCTCCATTCTCTTGGTTTTATTACTATAGGACTCCTAGTAATAGGATGTTCTAGAATAGCTTCCTGGATGGACCCTCTGATTTTCATATTTTTCTCTCAATTTCTATCTATTTGTTTTTTTGTTTTACCTTTTTGGGAGATGTCCTTTGTTCCAATCCTTCTATGGATTAAAAAAAGTTTGCAATCATATTTTAAATTAATTAATTAATTAATTTGAGATGGAGTCTCGCTTTGTCACCTAGGCTGGAGTGCAGTGGCACGATCTTGGCTCACTGCAAGCTCTGCCTCCTGGGTTCATGCCATTCTCCTGCCTCAGCCTCCTGAGTAGCTGGGACTACAGGCACCCGCCACCACACCAGGCTAATTTTTTGTATTTTTAGTAGAGATGGGGTTTCACCGTGTTAGCCAGGATGGTCTCGATCTCCTGACTTCGTGATCCGCCCGCCTCAGTCTCCCAATGTGCTGGGATTGATTACAGGCGTGAGCCACAGCGCCTGGCCTAAACATATTTTACATTTAATTTATTCTTCTCTGAAAGTTGCTTTTTAATAGCATCCTATGCTTGTGGTTATGGATGCAGTATCATCCCTTATCTCTCTTGAGAATTTTAATTAACGTGTTTTGATGTTTTCTCCTGCTTCCTTCATTTATTTTTTATTTATCAAAAGGCTTATGTGGTGTCTAATATTATCCAGGCACTTTTCTAAGCACTTCATTAATATTAACGTACTTCAATCCTCCCAACAACCCTATAAATGTAGATAATATTATTATTTTCATTTTAGAGGTAACACAGGTCACACAGCTGGTGTTACAGCTGGGATTTGAACCCAAGCAGCCTGACTCTATATCTTGTGCTGTTAGCCATTGTGTCTATTTCCTCAATGTTTCTTCTTGGTTTGATTTGGGTTCCTTGCCTGTTAGTGGTTCCCCTTAAATGCTTGGCTCTTTGGTGGCTCATTCAGGGGTAAAAGGTCCTTAAAGGCTGTGTAGCCTTTCCTTGTGTTGAGGGAGCACTCCTCAAGGGACTTCATTCTAGGGTTACCTAACTAGGCCTTTTAAGGATTCCTGACTGTCATTGTCTGTGAATCTTTTCTCTTGAGCTTGTCAATTTCCCCAGGAAGGGATCCCCTCAAATTTCTGCTCAGGTGTGGGTGGGGTAAATTAGTCTGGCTGAGGGTCTCACTACTCAGTAAGTAGAATTTCCCTCACCTCCCTGTTTTTCTGCATAGCAGCACCTCACCCATACCCTCAGCTGTGCCTGATCTCCCCAAGTCCAGAGTCTGTAAGAGGGATATTTGTATGTCTGCTTCTGGCCATGGGAGGATGTCTGGGGGCCTGAAAGTTCCTTTTATAGACTTTTAACTCTTCCTCCTAGTTTTACCTCCACCTCTCAAACCTGTCTTCAGCAGTATCTTATGCCTCTAATTCCCAGTCCTGTATAGGAGTTCTCAGATGATGTCTATTGGCTTTTGGTGACTTCCTCAGTGCAGACCCTCAGTTCTCAGCCTCGTGTAATCTGCCAAGTCGATCGACACTCATCCATCTACTTTACATCTTCCAAAAATTGGCTGGCAACTATTTACGGTTGTCTTTTCTCCCATCCTCTTTGTCCTATGGGTTTATATTTACATATGTAAAAAAAAAACCTTTTGATTGCCATTTAGGTGGGGTCTAGGAAGGGGACTTCCCATAAACACATGTGTTCAGCCTACCATGTTTAATCAGAAGTCTAGAATGCCAGCTTCCCTGCAGCTCTGGTGTGCTGCAGAAAGGTCATCAGCTTCTTTCACCACCCAGGAAAAGGGAGAGGGATGCTTACAGTTTGTCTCTGGGATGGACACAACCATGGAATCAACCAGCACTTTTAATCCCAATGACATCTGCCTCCCATCCAGTGGTTTTCAAATGGGGTATCCTCAGTGCTGCCTCAGGGTTGGTCACAGGGAGCAAGGGAGAAAGCAAACGGGGGTTTCCATCTCCAGTGGGACCAGGGCCATGTGCTTTTGTCTGTTTTCTACATGGGACTATGCTAAAGCTTTCATTCAGTATAATGACTCTGCTCCTGAAGATGAAAAGAGGAAAAAATAGACAAGGAGGATGGCAGCAGACCTATCATTATATGGCATTCTCTCTTCAGAGATGCTGCCTAAACCTCTTTCCCTGTGCTATTTTCATGGCAGTGCTTTTATGACCACATTGTGAACATTAAAGGAATTTAGTGGAGGGAGCACCGCTTTTGGGTGTGGATGTGGATTTTAAGCTTGGTTCAACTGCTTAACTGGGTATGTGCCCTTGGGAAGCTTACAACCTCTCTGGGCTCTGTGTCTTCATCCTGCAATGAGGATTATAATACCTTGTTAGCAAGTGATTGGGAAGGTTCATGGCACAGAGTAGCTGTTCACTAATGTGGGCTTCTCCTTCACCCTGGCCCTGGCAGTATACACAATTTCAGCATTGTTTTTCCTCTCAACAAATATGTAGTGCCCTGATATACATCTGTGAGCCAGACAGTCCAAGGTCTCTGACTTCTTGGGACTTGTGTTTAGTGAAAGGGCCAGACAATAAAAAATAAATAAGGAAATGAAGGTGATATGGTTTGGCTTTCTCCCCACCCAAATCTCATATTGAGCTGTAGCTCCCATAATCCCCATGTGTCAAGGAAGGGACCCAGTGGGAGGTAACTGAATCATGGGGGCAGGTTTTCCTGTGCTGTTCTCGTGATAGTGAATAAGTCTCATGAGATCTGATGGTTTCATGAAGGGGAGTTCCCCTGTACACGCTCTTTTGCCTGCTGCCATGTAAGATGTGCCTTTGCTCCTCCTTTACCTTCTGCCATGATTGTGAGGCCTCTCCAGCCATGTGGAACTGTGAGTCCATTAACCTTCTTTTTATTTAGAAATTACCCAGTCTTGGTTATTTCTTCATAGCAGTATGAAAATGGACTAATATAGTAAATTGGTACAAGTAAAGTGGGGTATTGCTATAAAGATACTTGAAAATGTGGAAACCACTTTGGAACTGGGTAACAGGCAGCAGTTGGACAAGTTTGGAGGGCTCAGAAGAAGACACGAAAATGTGGGAAAGTTTGGAACTTTCTAGAGACTTGAAGGGCTCAGAAGACAGGAAGATGTGGGAAAGTCTGGAAATTCCTAGAGACTTGTCGAATGGCTTTGACCAAAATGCTGACAGTGATATGGACAATGAAGTCCAGGCTGTGGTCTCAGATGGAGATGAGGAACTTGTTGAAAGCTGGAGCAAAGGTCACTCTTGCTATGCTTTAGCAAAGAGACTGGTGGCATTTCGTCCCCACCCTGGAGATCTGTGGAACTCGAGAGAGATGATTTAGGGTATCTGGTGGAAGACATTTCTAAGCAGCAAAGCATTCAAGGATGAGGGATGAAGAGTTGGGGTGAGGGTGGCAATTTTAAACAGGGTAGTCAGGGGAGACCTCATTGAGAAGGTAATATCTGAGAGAAGAGTTGATGCAGGGAGGCAGCGAGTCATGTGGATATGTTAGCAAGGAGAACTCTCACAGACGTTAGTAGCAAATGCAGATGCCCCAAAGTAGGGGTGTTCCTGGAATATTCAAGAAGCCGTAGGGAAGCCTGTGTGACTGCAGCCAGGTTAATAAGGCGAGGGGAGGGCAGTAGGAGCTGAGGAAGCTGGAGGGATAATGGGGTCCCAATCTTTACCCCTAGAATGGCACAGCTTTAAAAAAATTATTCCTTTGCTCAAAAGCATACTTGACATATTATCATGTTAACACTAATTAACACTAGGATTTGGGGAAATCAGGGCAGATTATATTTGATAAAAAAGTGTATTTCATTGGAGTGCATGAAGGATAGAAGGAGATGAGAAATGGAGGGGCCTATTTGTGATCTTTCTGACACTCGAATCCTTTTAGAACTTGTTAGAAAACTCCCTGTACACGGATTCTGGTTTCCTCAGATGTAACCCACCTTCAATTCTCACCCTGACCCCCACCTCACTCAGTGTGGCCGTCCACAGGGCTGTCTGCCTAGAAGTTGTCTCAGGAGTGCCTTCCCCAACCACCATCGGCCTAACTTCTTTAGGACTATTACTGGGTCCTCAGGTGAACTGATTCCCCTGCCCACTGCTGATTGGTCCAGGGGCGGGCACCTGACAGGAGCTGAACAAATGATTCCCTGCCCTATTTTTTTTTTTGTTTGTTTTGTTTTGTTTCCTAAACAGGACATCAGTGAGAGTCAAAACTGTCTCTTGCCGGGGGCAGGATCTGTAAAATATAAAACTCAGGATCTGTTGGGAGCCATGTGTGAAAAAATATGTGTGTGGGAAAAATAAGCCTGTTTCTAGTGAGAGAATTAAAAGAATTCAGAGAGAGGAGGAATGAGAGATCTGAGGGTTTAGGAGACTTAGGTTCCACTTGTTCCTGATGCTGCATCCCTGACCCTCCTGCTGGCTGGTTGTCAAAGTTTGCCTTGGATTCTGAGAACAATGTAATTTCTTTTATGCCTAAGCTTGTTTGATTCAGGTTTCTCACGTGCAACCCAGATAACCCACTGCCTGTTCCTTTTATCTTTGAAGTTACTTAGAGGTATCTACACAGAATTTCATTTTTAACAACTTCTCCTTCTGCCTTCAATTTAATTTCTGTTAGAAAACCCTGGCCATGAAATCTGCACTGCTACAGTCTAAGACAGCTTTTTCAAAAGTATATTTTGTGAGCTTTTCCATGAAAATGAAGGTTTCCGTGGTCAAAGGCATTTGGGAAATAAATGCTGCATGTGCTATTCCTATCTTGGAGATTCACGATGTGTTATATTAAAGAATTCCTGCAATGAATAAATGTGTTTAATGTTTTTAAACCAGAATTCCCTAAATTCTTTTTGGGCCCTGTGCCTTTTTGTTCATAAAACATGTTATATCCCAAACTCCTGATGTTCCTTAGGACTCATTTTGGGGCATACTCTCTAGGACCACATGCAACTGAACCTCTTCCTTTAAAATGGCATATTACCAGGGTGCCCCACAAGAAGATGTGTGACCAAGGGGAGCACCCTGGTGTGGGGCATCGTCAGCCTGGAGGAAGGGACATTTTTGATAATTTTCATAGAGTCACCGTCTACTCACTAAGCATGAGCTTATAGGGCTGGGTCTACTCAAAGAGTGTGTCTTTTGTTAACTTACTGCTTGGTGCCCTCTGTGTTGATGGTGGTCAATACTATCACCACCTCCCCAAAAGGTCCTTCCTGTTAGTTAAAATTATCCTCAGAAGAGTGGTTCCCTCACTGTTTCCTGACATTCCTGAGAAGTGGAGCTATCCACAAGGCAAGGCAAAAGTGTTCCACAGGCTCTGCTTTGGGCAGAATGGGGCTTCCAGATGTCGACCTGCTGCAGAGCTCTGTCTCAGGTGTGGCACATTTGGAATAATCTCTGCTTCTGGAGGTTTTTTTTTTTTTGACTATCTTCGCACCTGCTGGTGGGCATGATCACCCTCTCATTGCTTACAGTTTGCGGAGAACTCTCATTTGAGCCCTTCAGCTCTCCTGTAAAGCCAATGAGTTTTATTTATCTCTATTTTACAAATGAGGAAAGAGAGGCCCATTCACTTGGCCTTAGTCACACAGTTAGGAAAGGAAGAGCTGGGATGGGGTCTTGGGTCTGCTTGACCTTGTCATGCCATTTTCTCTGTCTTCCTATACTGCCTCCATCATCAAACTGCCTGGGCACACTTCAGACTGCCACAGGCACATTTCAATTCCTTTCCTCTCCATCACCACCTAACTATCTCCTGGACTCCTGGGCCTGGCCTCCTTCCTCTGGGGATTGAGAGATGGGAATGTTAAGGAAGGGAGATGGCATCTGTGGGGCCGCATGGTTCGGCAGGTCAGGAAGGCTGCCTCCTGATGACTGTGGCAGGGATAGGCCTGGCTGTGTTCATCGTCCTCGAGATCAATGACCAAGCAGCCATGTGTGTCTGCGCCTCCTCCGGTGGTTTTACAGACAAGCATCTCTCACCTGCCAGAGCCCACCTCCCATCCTTCAACAGATGTGCTGGCTTCTCTCTCACCCACATGGGACTCACCTCCCACTGGCCTATGAAATTAGCAGCTTTGAGGTGACCAGCATCTGCAAGAGGCAGCACATTGCTCAGGGCCTTCTCAGCTTGAAGAAAGGTACGATGGAGGGAACCCTAATGCAGGAGTTCAAGGGTCCGGCTGCAGAGTCAGGGGGAAGCGACCAAACCTCAGCCTCCTTTTCTGGAAAATGGGGACAAGGAGTTCTACCTGACACTCAAGGTCATGGTGAGGGGATAGGCAGGAATATGGAATATTATGACCGCAGGAATATGGGAGGTGGCTGCAAAAGCCAAAGTCCATGAAGTCAACTAGAGTTGTCAGAAGCCGTTTTCCAATATACTATCTGCTGTCTAATATGGTAGCCACCAGCCTCCTGCAGCTAGCTAAATTAAATGAATGAAAATGAAATTTTATTAAATATTCAATTCCTCTGCAAGGCATAAGAATGATACAGTGGACTTTGGGGATTTGGGGAAAAGAGTGGCTGTGTGTTGAGGGATAAAAGACTATACACTGCGTACAGTGTACACTGCTCGGGTGATGGGTGCAACAAAATCTCAGAAATCACCACTAAAGAACTTATTCATGTGAGCAAACACCACCTATTCCCCAAAAATCTATTGAAATTATAAAAAAGTTCAGTTCCTCATTCTCCTAGCCGCCTTGCAAATACTCGATTGCCACAAGGGTTTAGTGGCTAATGTACTGGACAGAGCAGACAGACAACATTTTCATCAGCCCAGAAGGGTCTATAGGACAGCACTGATCAGATTTTTCTCTAACCTGTTTCTTCTGCCCCTCTATCCCCTGCCCCTGCTTTAAACCCGTTCTTCATACAGCCTGCTTCCCCAACTCCCCAGTCTCAAAGGAGACTGTCTAAGTGACTGTACTGGTCCATCTCGCAGGGATGACTCAAAGTCTCGCCAGGAACAAGACTGTAGTTCTCTTGCAGAAACTGTGTGCACATCTGGTGCCCCCAGTGAGATAATAAGATCCTGAAAGGCGGGGTCTTTTCTCATGCCTCCTGCACCCCAATGATGACCTGCACAGTGTTAGCATGTGACAAGTCCTTAATCAAGATTATGAATTTTCCCCGAATTGGTGTAGCTCATTGTCCAGTCAGGTTGACTGAGGGTCCAAAAGCTTGGGTCAGAACAGTCTTGGTTCAGCTATGAACTCACTGCATGACTTCAAAGACATCATTACTTCAGTCCAGCCCTCAGGGGAAAGAGAAGGTTGGCCTAGAAGAGATGATCTCAGAGAGTCTTTCCTGCTCTGACCATCTGTGGCTTTGGGAGGCAGAACACAGACTTTTTGGGTAGCCTTGTAGCCTGCAGTCAGTATTCAGACCAAGGCCATATCCCACAGGGAACTGTGCTGTGTGAGGATGTCTGTGATGGGGACCTGGCACTGAGAGTGCACGTGTGTGTGTGTGTATGTGTGTGTGTGTGTGTGTGTGTGTGTACATGTGCTTTTGCTCCTGAATCAAGATAACAAGCTAGGAAACCTACCGTTATCATGGAAGGACATAACTAACTTCTATTTAGGCTTTGAGTGTGGGGTCTCCATGACTCATTTTATTTCCTTATTTCTCTCTTCTTCCACAGACGATTAAATAATCATATGTGTTCTTGTGTCTGCAAGAAAGGCCTCTCTTTGGGGACCAAGACTCCATCCCCTGGACCCTGGGTTGTCTACAGGCCCCCACGGTCCCAGGGCCCGGTTGGCCTCAGGATGCCCTGTCCACCAGCCCTCAGGGATGCCAGAGATCAGAACGGACACAAACCTTCATCTGTCTGCACCTGGAGGGGCATTGAGTTGAGAAAAGTACACAGGATCAACAAAGCATCTCCTCAGCGAGTGGCTGATGGGGCTTGGGCTGCCCTGGCTCCTGAGGTGAGCTTCCAGATGGCACTGGCGCAGTAACACATGTGTGGCCATTTTATCTTTCAGTTGGAGTAGCAGAGGACTGGCTGTGATGGGAGGTAAATGGTCACACTCCCCTCCCCACATCAGGGTGTTCCTGAGAGAGGGGTGGTGGGAGAGAGCCTGGAGTTTGCAGTCAATCCTCCTGGGGTGGAAGCACTCACTGTCTCAGCAGCCTGATAAGCCTGGGTATGGTGAGTGCCGGACTCTAGAGTCCAAAGTCAATGAACTCAAGGCACAGGGGTGGCAAGAGGTGGGAGCTGGGCTGCTTGGGCTCCACCCCTTCCTCAGCCCCAACCTGAGGGCCCAGGACTTCCCTCCTGCTGGAATCTTCCCTCCCCTCCCAATCCCCTTCAGGCTGCTCCCCACGCTCCTCTCTTGACCCACCTCTGCAGTCCTTCCCATTATGCCCTGAACACAGCATTAATCTGACTTTAGGTCCCCCTTAAATCCATGTTTCCCACTCTTGGGCACCTCTTTACCTTCTTTTCCTGGTGAAATTCTAGAGGCTGCCATCACTCCTTGGCTTGTGGCTGCGTCACTCCAGTCTTTGCCTCCGTCATCACACTGCCTTCTCTGTCTGACCTTCCTGAGCTCCTCTTATAAAGACTTCTGTGATTACATCAGTCCCATCTGGATGATCCAAGACCATCTCAAGACCCTGCTCAAATACCCTTGGTGTTTTTCCTGACCCTGTTCCCTGTGATTGTGTCTCTTCCTCTGGGCCACAATCAAGGGCTTGGTCTTTTTCATCATAATGTCCTTACTTGGGTGCAAAGCCTGAGATAGTGTACATGGTTAAGGAGTGGTTTGCTGAGGAAATAAATGAATAGATGAATGCATGAAATAAGCTTTAGGGTCTATACACATGGGTCCCCCAGGGGCTCACACAGGCACGATGCCAGGTCCCTGAGCCCATGTCCTTTGGTATTCCAACAGTTCCCAGCACCTCCAGCTTCCCCCAGTGGGCAGCAGCCTGCTTTCCTTTCAGTTCTTCTAACTGGGTCGGGATATTCAGGATGACTGAGAGAGGCTGTCATCCTTTCCTCCTCTCCTGAAATCAAGCCACTCACCTGACCAACCACACCTGCTACTTCAAACCTTCCCGCATGTCTTCCCTCCCCCTACCTACCTTACCTCTCCAGTATTCCCATCATCTGTCCCTCTCCCACATAGTAAAATCTGAGGAAACCCGGGGCATCCCAGCCCAAGCCAGGGACATCTTTATGATTTAGCAGCATGTCACCAACCTCTTGTTGGAGAGTAATCCCTCACAGGGTGGGCCAAGACAGCTCATCAGTCTTTCAGAGGCAGGCCTGCAGCCCTCCACCATCACCCTATGCCCGGTCCCTGTGCCCAGCTCACCTGTCTCTCCCCAGATGGGCAGGTACTCATCCTGCTGAATGTCCAGCATGATCTCCAGCCCGTTGCCTGTCCCCCCCTTGACCGTGGTGAGCAGAGGTTTGCCATCCTCGCCTGAGTTAAACATGTAACACTTCCCATATTTTGTAAACACCTGAAGGAGAGAAGAGAGAGAGAGAAGCACATGGGTAACTTCAGATGGGGGTCCAGAGATTAGCGAGACCCCAGAAATCTGACAGCAGGTCAGAGTCCCCACAGCCCGTCACCATCACCCCTCTCAGGAACCAGCGGTTTTTCATCCTGGCTGTGGGCCTGACTTTTACCAAGTGAAATTCTGGCATCAAAGAGCAAATCTGGATGCCCTTTGGGGTTTCTTGCAGTAGCATCTGGTCTCTTCTTCCTCTGAGCACTACCTTGGGAGGTCCTGTTCACTTCCAGGCACTAAATATCATCTGTAAACTCCTGATCCTTCAATCCACACCTCCAGCCCTGGGCTCTCTTCTGGCCTCCAGACACACTGGGTTCGCCTTTGAGGTACGTTTCCAGCAGACCCTGGGCACTCAGTTTGTCCAGAGGGAACTGATCTTCTTCCTTAGCTTCCCCACCCCAGTGGCAATTCTCTTGCAAGTCTGTCCCAGGGAACAGCATTGCCATCTGCCAAGGGGCTCAAGTCAGACCCTCAGAGTTGCTGTCTACACTTCTTATTCCTTACGCCGATGACCAATCAGGCAGCAGAACCTATCAATAACCTCTCTACATCTGTCCTGAATTTAGTCTTTTGTTTTCCTTACTGATGAAATTTAGGACCCAAGTGTTTTTTTGCCTGCATCACTCTGGTTTCCTGGCTGCACTTCAGGATTCCAGATGACCTTCTCCAGCCCATCCTCTAAGGTAACTGTGAGTTACTCTGGAATGCAAACCCTATCACATTAATCCTATGCTGAAAACCCATCAGGGCTCCCTATGCTCTTTAGGCTAGAATTCAGACCTGCCATGCCCAGTCTTTTGCAATGCCCTCCACCTATTCCTTCTACCGTTCACTCTGTGGCTTTCCGCCTGAGTCCAGCAGCATCCACTGGAAGGTAGACTCCAGGGGCTCAGGGCCTATGTCTGCTTGCTCATGATGTATCTATCCCTAGCAGCTAGTATAGTGACTGGTACATGGGGTGCTCTGGAAATACATGTTGAATGAATGAATGAACGAGTGGGTGGGTGGATGGAGCCAGACCAAACAACTTGTAACAGCCCCAGGTCATATGCTGCTGCTTCACACACTTGTGGTTCTCCACTTGCTGCTTCTGGCACCAGTAACTCCTTTTACTTCTCTCTCTGCCTGGACAACCTCTAGCTGGACTCCAAGACCAGATCAATGCGTTTCCTTCTCCAGTAAGCCTTCCTGAAACCCTGGACCAAGTTGGGTTACTTGCTCCCCTTGATCCTTCACCACAGCACCCCTTGCTTGGCACTCACTGAATAGCTGGTTTTGCATCTCTCCTGAATTTGACTCTGCCTCTCATTTCTGAATCCCGGCACTCAGTACATTGCTGGCACACAGCAGGGGCTCAGTCAACTTTTGCTTGATGAAAGTATGATTATAAAGAGGCAGAGTGATGGTATGGAAAAAGCCCAGGGAAAGGAATGCAGAGATCTTTGTCCAAGTTTTGATATTGCCACTTCTTATAGTGTGACTTTAAGTGAACCAAATAAACCCTCCCAGCCTCAGTGTCTCTATCTATAAAATGGGGGTTCTAGTCTTTGGCTTTGCTACCTCTCAAGGTTATTGAGAGGATCAAATGAGGTAACGCATGCAAAAGTGCTTTAAAACTGTAAAAGCTTTCTACAAATGCTATGGGTTATGATGATTATATAACTGCTTTCGAACCTCCAGCTGAAGCCAAATTACATCTGGCAGAATTGGCTGGAGGAGAGCCAGGCTGACTGTATTGGATTCCTGCAGCCACAGAGATTTGGGTCTGGGCCACTTTCCTGAGCACGCTTCACTGCACTGTCCCATCCTACAGCATAGAGGCCACAGGGAGGCTTTTTGGCTTCCCAGCTTTCAGTGCACGGGCAAGTAAATAACAGAAGTGACTGTGGGAGGCTGCCTTTCTTATGTAAATCTTTATGGCTACATAGAAGAAAGGAAGAGGGGCTTCTATCATGTGCCAGGAACTGTGCTAGATGCTTATCTATGTTATCTCATTTAAGTCTTACAACTGTGACCATTGGCAGTTATTGCTTTACCTATTGTGCGGAGGAGAAAACCAAGGCCCAGAGAGGTTAAGTGACTTGCCTAAGGTCACACAGCTAGTAGGAGAAAAACTGAGATTCATATCTACATCTGTCTGATTCTAACACATGTGTCCTCTCTGCTATGCTGTCCTGGGAGGGACATGAGGGTTTTCATCATTGGGACATTTCCTAGCCACATACTGCTCCTTTCTGCTTTGCTTTCCTCATCAGTCCATTCAATATTCATATGCATATGTTCCTACTATGTGCAAGGATTATGGGGATTGCAAAAAAGTACAAGCTCTACTGCTTGCCTTCAAGACCTGTAGGAAGGGTTAGTGAAACATCTATGTTGTTCTCCACTATACGAAACAGCTCTGAGTCCCTGGCCAGCTGCACTATTTCAGGACAGCCAATCCCTACCCTTTCAGCTTCATGGCAGAGGAGAACAGCTGGAATTAATGCAAAGTCCAAAGCAAACATGCTTTTTCAAAGGACCAAGTTTTTTCATAACTATTGCATATAGCAATTGAACTTGGCAAATGAACTTATCCCTTGGAGACGTGTTCTTGGGGATCACCGTAATGAACAGATAAGAGCGTTTCATAGCACATCCATTGCAAGGTGTTGAACACATCTGGAGTGAATTCTGGGGTGCTCCAATAGAGCTTTTCTTTGTAGACACTCTAAATATCCTCTCTGTCTCTTCAAAATTGCTTATAATATTAATTTGCCTATCTGTATGAAGGGATTTGCAAGCAAAAGTAAATTTCAACTTAGCATCAGATTATTGCAAATTCCAACTCCTTCACCTTTTGGTCCTTGAACTTCAGAATACTGGGCTGGGGTTAGAGAGTGGTGTGGACCCCTGAAATCAGCTGTGATCTCGGCCCTGCCAAAGCATGCCCAGTGCCATTGGTGAATGTGTTGACCCTCCCTAAGCATCTGAAGATGATGACAAGGTGTAAGAACTGAAAAGCATCTTAGAGATCATCTTGTTAATCCACCTTACTTTACATATGAGGAAACAGAGACCCAGGAGAGAGGAAATGACTTGCTAAAGGTTACACAGCCAGAAAGTGTCCAACTGGGACCCTTTCTTTCCTTTATACCAGCCTCTCTCAGTTTTTCCACTTACAAAAAGAGATGGAGGTTCTAGTGGGGTGCTAAGATCCTCCCATCTCTGCACTTCAATTGATCATTGACTGAGTGTCTGCTTTGAGCAGATACAGTGGGAATGGAAGCCTCATGAATTGAAGGGTTTCCCTGTCAAAGAGGGAGCAGAGAGCTCTTTATAGTGGGAGTGAGTAGAGACTTGTTTCCCATCCTTGACTGCCTCCTTGCCAGGGCTAGAACCCATCCTAGCCCAGGCAGCAGCTCCTGCAGCTGCCCTTGGTGTCAATGTAATCTTTTCTGCTCCTTCTTCTGGGTGCAGTGTGCTGGAGCAAGTTCACAAACGTGCCAGGTGTGAGCTGAAATAGGTTAGAGCTTGGTCAAGCGTGGCAGTCACCAGAGCAGCAGGGGTGGGGAGCCAGAGGGTGACTACAGCCAAATCAGAGAGGTGGCCAAGTGACAGCTAAATTCTTCTTCTTTTTTTTTTTTGAGAGCCAAATCATGAATGAACTCCCATTCACAATAGCTTCAAAGAGAATAAAATACCTAGGAATCCAACTCACAAGGGATGTAAAGGACCTCTTCAAAGAGAACTATAAACCACTGCTCGGTGAAATAGAAGAGGACACAAACAAATGGAAGAACATACTATGCTCAGGGATAGGAAGAATCGATATTGTGAAAATGGCCATACTGCCCAAGGTAATTTATAGATTCAATGCCATCCCCATTAAGCTACCAATGACTTTCTTCACAGAATTGGAAAAAACTGCTTT
>NW_012114788.1:2241026-2281260 GCF_000951035.1 Colobus angolensis palliatus
AATTAAAAAAAAAAAAAAGAGATGGAGTTTCGCTCTGTCGCCCAGGCTGGAGTGCATTGACGCAATCTCAGATCACTGCAAGCTCTGTGTCCCGGGTTCACACCATTCTCCTGCCTCAGCCTCCCAAGTAGCTGGGACTACAGGCGCCCGCCTCCACGCTTGGACAGCTAAATTCTTTATCAAGTCAAGACCACCAGCAGGAGGCCTAAAATCCTTGTATGACCTCCTGTTACATTTAGGATGAAGCCCCCAGTGCCCCCAGTCCCCACTGGGGCCCTGTATGGCTCAGCTCCTGGCATACTTTCTCCCTGCTCTCACAGGCTTCAAACATACTGGCCTCTTCGGATCCCAGGATGTGCAGCAAGCTCTTCCCCGCCAGGCATTTCCACATGCCTAGAGTGTTCTCTGCCTAGAATGTTCTGGCACGCTTTGCCTGGCCAACTCCTCCTGATCAGGCCTCAGCTTGAAAGCCACTTTCTCAGAGAGGCGCTTGGCTTCTCCAGGCTCCCAGCCTTCATTCAAATCATGACTTCTTGTTTTACAACCTCACACCCCTTATATTTTTCCATTATAGTGTCTATCAAAGTGTGTAACTGGATGGTTATTTATATGATTATTTGGCGGATGTGTTTTCTGCCAGATGGTCAGCTTTGAGAGGGCAGGGACTGTGTCTGTTTTATTGAATGAATGAGTGAATGAATGAATGAATGAATAAGAGTCAAGGTGCTGCTGGCACACATTTCCTTGTGCACCTCCAGGAAGTGCCCTTCTGTGTTGGCTGGCCTCACCTGGTTCTGGCTGGAGCTCATGCTGACATTTTGACCAGCTCCCCTTCCCTCCCGTTCTCTGCTGGAGCCTTCTCACTTCCCACCTAATTGGACCCAACCGTTTTTGCTTGCGTCTCCATGAAGGCATTAGAGGAAATAATCCTTTTAGGAACTAAGATGACTGGGGACAGTTTACCTTCCTAGGTGCCGGCGGAGAGGCTCAGGGAAAGCGAAGCGCCCGCTCCCTGGCTGCATGCCTTTCCTGGCCTCCCAGCCTGGGCCGCTGAGCCTGCCACTCCTGCCTGGCTTTTTTCAGAGGATTATTTTCCTCTCTGCTCAACATCAAAAGCCAGAGAGCTATTTACACACAGTGCAATTTTGCTACAAACTTGGAACAAGATGCAGCTCTTTCTGCATATTGGGGCATCATGACGTGTAAGAACATACGCTTCAAATTTATGCCTTATCGCCCCCAGCCAGAAAATATAATTTATTTAAGTCCAGACTGTCAGGTTGAGCTCGCTGCTTCTTCAGACCTGCTATTCTGCCAGGCATTTCTCTGCTTTCCCGGTAAGTGTTGACAGGCCCATTGTGGATGGCAAGGCTGGATTTGCTGAGTTGCTGAGAGTCTAGGATTGCACTTAGTTGGATTGGTCTACAAGAATTAATTAGGAATTAAGAAAGATGCATATTTCAAACCTGGATCTACAGGAATGGTGGTGGTGGTGGGGGTGCTCCTGAGATAAAAATAAGTCCCACAACTATCATTTTCATTCCTAATGCTTGCATTGTGTGTTACTGTTTAGAGATTGAGATTGCATATACATAGAACTTCAACTTTCTCAATGGCCCTTTGAAGATGGAGGAAAGGAAACTAACAATTCCTTAGCTTCTACTTTGTGCTGACTCCTGATTGGCACAGTCATAGTTTTATGTAAGTTTTTTTTTTTTTTGCAGGGCCTTGCTTTGTCACCCAGGCTGGAATGCAGTGGCATGATCACAGCTCACTGTAATCTCAAACTTCTGGGCTCAAGTATCTAGGTGTACAGGTACACACCACCATGCCTGGCTAATTTTAAACATTTTCTTTGTGGAGAGGGTTCCACTATGTTGCCCAGGCTGGTCTCGAACTCCTGGACTCAAGTAATCATCCCACCTTGGCTTCCTAAAACAGTGGGATTACAGGCATGAGCCACAATGCCTGACCTCCTCCTCCTCCTCCTTCTTCTTCCTCTTCCTCTTCTTCTTCCTTCTTTCTCTTCTTCTTCTTCTTTTTTTTCTTTTTTTTTTTTTTTGAGACAGAGTCTCACTTTGTTACTCAGGCTGGAATGCAGTGGCATGATCTCTGCTCACTGCAACCTCTGTCTCCTGGGGTCAAGCGATCTCTTGCCTCACCTCCTGAGTAGTAGCTGGTATTATGGGTGTGCACCACCATGCCCGCCTAATTTTTGTATTTTTAGTAGGGACAGGGTTTCACCATGTTGGCTAGGCTGGTCTCAAACTCCTGACCTCAAGGGATCCATCTGCCTCAGCCTCCCAAAGTGCTGGGATTACAGGCATAAGCCACTGCGCCTGGCCCTCCTCATTCTTGATTATGGTCCCAACCACCCGGAAGTAGAGGTATTTTATATTCACATCCAGAAATGGAGAATCTGAGGCTGCTTAAGGTCGCAGTGCCAAGGGGTAGCAGAGCTGAGACTCATGGGTGAGACCTTCCCATCGGAGACATTAAAAGGAAGGGACACTAGGCTAAAGCAGCTCACTGATGGCTAGTCAAGTCTGTGGCCATTGTCAATTCCAGTGTTCTCCTTTGCAAACTGGGCAAGGTAATCATGCCATGTGGTAGATTTGTTTGGAAGGTTACATAACAGACATCTTTACTACCATACTAGAAGGAAGTACTATGTGTCTACTTTTCAGCAGAAGAGAGATGAGTTATTTAAGTTATGAAGACGGGATCAGAGATGAATTGAAAAATGGGGGCTTGGGTTCCTGTGCTCTCTGCTTATGTTCATACAATACCAAGCTCATCTTTTTTTTTCTTAATTTGTTTATTTATTTTTTTATTATACTTTAAGTTCTAGGGTACATGTGCACAACGTGAAGGTTTGTCATGTTAAAGTAGTTAGAGGGGAAGAAAACAGCCATGTGCCCCTGCTTTTCTATTCTCTAATGATGTTAAGCCTGCTGCTGGAAGCCCAGGGTAGCCAATGCGATTACTGGGGGCCAAGGAGTTCTGTAGAGAGGGAGATGCTTCCATGCACACAACCCTCTTTGAAAATCTATATATGAGTTCCAGCAGCTGAATTGTAACTAGCTATTGGTACAGTGGATACCACCAATCTGAAGTTGCCACATTCTAAATCAAAGAAATGTAGAATAAAGTGTAGAATAAGGAGAAAGTCTCACTGATCCTCCAGTAACTCTTAAAGTAGCTCTGAAATCACAGGCTGGCTTTGCTGCCCTCCCTGGAGTGCCTTCAGTGCTAGTCACTTTATATCTGCTGTCATTAACCTTTGCAACAGCCCTGTGAAGATGATGTTATCATCCCTGTTTTACAGATAAGGAAATTGAGGCACAGAGAGGCTGAGCCAGGTCACAGAGCTGAAGAAGCCTGGGCAAAATCATTCTTGGCCTAATTCCAAAGTCTATACTCTTTGCCCCCATCCCTCATAGCCACTGCTCATATCCTTAGCCATCTCCCAGCCTGCTTTGTTTCTGGCAGACTAGTGAGGCTGGTGCTTTGCTGACATTAGAGCTCTCCCACCTGGTAGTTGGGGAGGCATGTCTCAGAGTCAGAGAAATCCGAGCAAAGTGCCAGACACCAAAAAGCTTCCCCTCCAAACTTCTTATTTTGCACCTGGGGACTCTAATGTTCAGAGGGGTGAAATGACTTGTCCCAGGTCACACAGCTAATCTGGAGGGAGAGTAGATATCTGACCTGGGCTTCATGTCTTGAACCTCTGCTGTTCCTTGAAGCCTTCCGTTTGTACATGCCGGGACTTGGAAATAATGGCTAGGATCCTTTTCCCGGATCATTGCATCCAGGCATAAGAGTAAGATTGCCTGCTGCCAGCATCTGGGCTTGGTGTGATCTATTGGGGCATTCTGCCTTACAGAGTTTGGGAAATGCAAAGTGGAGCCCTTGCTGTGAGGGGTTAGGAATAGCTAATACCCATGAAGACATGGTTTTCTGGTCCAATTAATAGTGCAAACAACATTTCTACACTGTGTACCTACTTAAGAAAATAAATTATGTATAAGTCCCCTCAAGGACTGTTGAAACATCCACTTACCAGCACACAGCTGGTCCTGCAAGCATCAAACCTTCTAACCTATTCATTAATCCTGACCTTTAGGGCTTCTTCTGGGTGATGGGTTTCTCATCTCTTCTTGCTTATTACACTTGAAGGAAATGAAATTGCACTGCTCCAAAATGCCTCTAAAACTTAGCTGTTTTTTCTTCTCCCTGAGTCAATTCTGCTTTCTTCTCAGTGAGTTACTGAAATTTCTCATTAGACTGTTTTCAAAATAATGTGCTTGTTAAAGCCAGCCATTTAGTTTTGTTTGTTTTGTTTTTCTCTTTCAAACTCCTCAAATACATTTCACACAATTGGGAAGTGAGAAAGTCTGTCAAATGGGTTACCCAGCTCCTAGTAAACAAAATGAACCTGCCTCTTGTTTTCTGAAGTTGCAATTAAGGTTCTTGTCAATTAAATGCAGCCAGAGGGATTTATTAGCAAGGAAGCTGCTATAGATGGCTAGCTCTTTGAAGCTAAAGACCGGATCTTATTAAAAAACCTGCTTGCTCATTCACCTGTTCCTGAAACAGGAATTTTTTGACCACCTATCATGTTCTAAGAAGTGCTGCATGACTGTACTTTTTCTCACAGTGAGTTTAAAAAAGTGATTTCAATAAACACTCATGTAAGCATCTCCACGTGGCAGGTGCTGTTCCTGAGAATAAAGGAGATGGGGCAAATGCGACCACAATGCAGCCCCTCTGCCCTTCCCAATCAGGAGGCCATATGTTTTTCAGGACATCATTGACATCATTCTCCTTAGAAGCTACTTTTTCTGGGGAGAAAGGGAAGGATAAGCAATCATGGAGCGTGAGTGGGCACTGTGCTGATTGCTTTGAACACTTCGTCTGTTAAGGCTCACAAAGCCCTTGGAAGTAGGTGTTATTCTTCCCAGCTTACAGTTGAGAAAACTGAGGCTCCTACAGGAGGCTACAAGGTCCTACAGCTAAAGAGTAGTTTGCCTGATGTTTCCCTTCTCACGTGGGAGTTGTTGGAATAACGCTCTGCATTATTTGAATGTATGATATGGTAATGTGACCCCCCTTCTCCATGCCCTGGGGCCCATCTGCTGTGATGTGACATTTCCTGTGCTGCTTTCACTAAGAGGCAGAGGCCTTCTAGTCTCCTGCCTCCAAGCCTGAAGCACAGCCGGGGACTTTTCTGCTGGGCAGCTGTCCAGAGAGCTTCAGACCGTGCAGGAAGAGATGTGTGAATGCTACGCAGGAAAAAGAGCATCAAGCGCCTGCAAATCTGTCTGTTGGTTGGGAAAACAACACGAAGGGGAACAACAGGCAAATTGGAGTGTTCTCCTTCAATTGTGTGGACAAATGTGTTCTCCTGGCAGATGACTCACAGAGGCAGAGGGGAAGGCTGAAGGCACTCCAGTTGTTCACCTCGAAAGGTGTTCAACATGCTGGGCCTCTGCTGGTGCATCCCTCTTGACAACTCATCTGAGAATCCAAAATTGGGTCTGACTTGAGATGATGAAGTGGAAGGTGGGGAAACTGGAGTCTTTCATGTTGGACCACAGCTTGGCTGGTTGAGGGAAGAAGATTGACAGGCATTTCTGGGTTTGATGGAAATTTCAAATGGGACACAATGACAGGTTGCTTGCTCTTTCTTCTGAGGGCTCTACTGTCTGTCTTCTGTAGATAGTAGGGGTTGTATCATTTTCATCTCTGTGTTCCCAGGGCTTGGTCTGGTAGCTGGTGTATAGAAGGCACTTAATGGGGAGTTTGGGTGAAGTAAAAAAAGCTAATATGGATTTGGGGACCAGGCAGCCCTGGTTTCAAATCTTGGCTCTACCCCTGATTTGGGGAAGTCATTTCATCTTTTTGGTTCTTGAACGTGCATCTCAGCAATGCTGGTAAGAATACCTTCCAGTGGAGCTGTTGTAAAGATCAAAAGGAGTATGATGAGCCTGAAAGTTCTCCGTAGAAAAACAAAAAGGCTCAGCCCAGGCAGGGAGTATTCCTGCTTATGGCTTGGATCCTGCATAAGCCCTGCAGGAGCTAGGGAGGAAAGGAGTTGCTATTTGGCTGTGGATGTTGAATCTCAGATGTTGTTCCATCCGGGACCATGCCTGTGGCTCTCTCGTTCATTTCCTTAGTGAGCATCTCTAGAACACCTCTTGTATTCCAGGCACCACATCAGGCCTTGGGGATACAGACATGAGTCACCCTTTAGGAATCACCCAGTGGGGAGGGTGGCCCGCAGACAGGTACTGGGTGGTGCCAGGCACTGTGGGAGTGCACAGAAGGAAGCTGCCTGGTGGGCAGTGATGTTGGGATGGTGGGTGGGGGGCATGGAGAAATGTTGTGAAATTTTCCCTAGGGACAGTGGTGGCGACAGCAGTGGTATTTGGCAGGTTGAGACAGATCCCCTAGACTGGCTCCTCGTCTTAGCAGGGCCATGCTAATGCTTTCAGAAAGGCCAGTGGCGCCAGTCCATGCTTCTGGCTGCCTGCTGAGCCCTGCCTATCTGCTCATCATTCCAGCTGTCTTCCAGACTGGAACCTCACACCCTCAGGTAGACAACTATGGGTTCTATTAAGAGGCGGGCAGAGTTGTGGAAGAACACGGACCGTGGAGTCAGATTATCCTGGCTACATACCTACTACATGCCAGGCACTGTGCATAATGAATAATGGAGCTCAGCTTTCACAGAGTCGATAATTATTAAGACAGAGATGCAGCAACTGAGAGGAGTTAGCATTTGATTCTCCTGAGAGAACCTGTCAGCCTCAGAGATCTCCCCAAGGCTGGCTCTCTGATCTGCCCACTGCCAACACATCACCAGACCACACCTAGGAACATACGGCCAAGACAAGTAGATGAAATAAGAGGAAGCATATTTGTAGCGAGCCAAGGCTGACTGTGACGAGCACCCACTTGGCTGCCACCAAATGTAGGGAGCAGAACCCAGGAGGAGTTCCCTGCTTTTAGGAGGGCAAGAACCCAGGAAAGAGTGAGGGAGAATGTGTGGCCATGGACCATCCACAGTCTGCTCCCATTCCCATCTCTGCTGTCCCTACTGCCTATTTCCAACCCTACTGGCATGCTTCCTGCAACTCCTGCCTGTTCCAGCTCCCAGGCACAGCAGACTGGAGTCAGGGGTGCTCACGGTACAGCAGCCCGTACACACTGGGATGTGGCCCCGAGGCTGCCACATTCGATGGAGCACATCTTAATCTACGTTCTGATCACCCATGACGTGATGGATTTGAAGTGCCTGGCAGAGGGTACTCACTTAGTAAAACTAGCTAGTAATATTATTATTAATAGAGATTCTGCACCCGAACTTTAATATCTGAGCTCCTATAGGATGTGATTTCTGGGTTCATGGTTCCTGTTAGAAGTTTCTTTTCAATACTTGATGTTTTTTGGTTTTGTTTTTTAATTGACACATTTATGAGGTATAACATGATGCTTTGATACATGTATACATTGTGCAATGATCAAATCAGGCTAATGAACATTTCCACCACCTCACATACTTATCATGTCTTTGCGGTTTAAATATTCTAAATGGAGAACATTTGAAATCCCTTCTTTTAGCAAATTTGAAATATACACTCTTATTAACTATAGTCATCAGGCGGTGCAACAGAATATCAGGACCTGTTCCTCCTGTCTAACTGAAACTTTGCACCCTTTGATCAACATCTCCCCACTCCCTGTCCATCCCCCTGCACCACCCCAGCCTCTGGTAACCAGCAGTACAAATGACCAACAGATGTATAAAAAATGCCCAACATCACAAATCATCAGAGACATGCAAATTAAAGCCACAAGGAGATATCACCTTCCATCTGTTACAATGGCCATTATCGAAAAGATGAAAGATAACAGGTATTGGTGAAGATGTAGAGAAAAGGGAACACATGTACACTGTTGGTGGGAATGTAAATTAGCACACTCATTTCAGAAAACAGTATGGCATGTCCTCAAAAAACTAAAAATAGAATTACCATATGATCCAGTAATCCCACTTTTGGGTTTACAACTAAAGGAATTAAAATCAATATGTTGAAGAGATGTCTGCACTCCCACGTTCCTTGAAGCACTATTTACAATAGCCAAGATACTGAAACAACCGGAGTGCCCATCAATGGGTACATGAACTTTAAAAAGTGGTATAGATACACAATGAAATACTATTCAGCCTTTAAAAAGAAGACAGTTTTGTCATTTGCAACAACATAGATATATCTAGATAAATAAGACATTATGCTAAGTGAAATAAGCCAGGCACAGAAAGAGAAATACCACATGATCTCACTTATATATGTGGACTCTAAAAAAATTGAACTCAGAGATAGTAGAATGGTGGTTGCCATTAAAAGCTTTTTTTTTTTTTAAAAAAAACAAAACAAAACAATTGCTTGCCTAATCTTGTGATTACAACCCTATTCCTGCTACTAACTGCTGCATGCTGAATTTATGGGAGTACCTGCCTGCTTGGTTTCCCTGTGGCTGTACCCAGATCCCTTCTGGAAAGTTTCTTGGGTATTCTTGTGGAAGTCTGCATCACTCTGACTGGCTATTTCTGCTCAGCTGAACTTCACTTTCCCCCCGCCTTCCCAGCTCCTATCCCATGGGCTTGGGTGGGCTAATTCCTCCCACTGTGAGTGTGCTTTATGCCTGGATGACCAACCCTGAGATCAGACACATGTCACTCCTTGCACCTGCCTCATTACACACCTGCTGGGCATATCCCTTCTTTCGTGCAGGTGTGGAATGGGAGAAGGAAGAAGAGGGGATCAGAAGAGTGTTGTGTTGTGTTCCTGGTTAATTTTGCATTATTCTACAGGGCTGGATTGAAAGTGATGCATCAGTGAAAACCAAATGATAGTTTATGATGTTTACAGAAGAAAAGCAGATGTTTCCATTAATGGCAGGGCTGAAAACAATCCCAAGGCAGGCTGATTCTAAAAGCTGATCAAGAAAAGGTCAAATAGGTAACTACCCATATGGCACTAAAATCCTCATACCACATTCTTACTGAGTTCATGTTTTCTTATTAAAGTCATATTTCAGCTTTTCCAGGAACTGCTTGGAGAATGTCATTGTCTGCTAGTTTTCCCCACAGCTGGTCTTGGAGATTGAGTAGCATGGAATTTTAGTAGCAAAACTTACATCGTGAATGTTCAAAGCCATCACAGATTCACAAATGCAGAGAGTTTTCTGCAGTTTAATCAGATTGCTTTCCTGACATGTGAAATTAGGGCCTGGCTCAGAGATATACAGCATGCATGATACCACTCTCCTTTCTAGATCTGTAACAGACATAATTGATTGATCGCAATGCTCTTTCCCACTGGGACTCACAGTTGTTTTCAGCCCAATAATTTTGGCTGCCACTATGGGTCCATTGGAGTTGGCAAGTTAGATAAACCCTATTTGCCAGTTTTGCACCAGAAGCATATAAGTTCTACTGGTGGTGCCAGTGTCTCTGTAGCAAGAAGCAATGCCTGAAAGTGGGGAAGGGTTTGAGAAGGTGCCACAGGGCAGTGGTCACCAACCTTTTTGGCACCAGGGACTGGTGTCATGGAAGACGATTTTTACACGGACTGGGGAGGAGCGGGGCGATGGTTTCAGGATGATTCAAGCACATGACATTTATTGTGCCCTTTATTTCTATTATTATTCTTACATTTTAAAATATAAAGAAATAATTAGATAACTCACCATAATGTAGACTCAGTGGGAGCCCTGAGTTTGTTTTCCTGCAACTAGACAGTCCTATCTGGGGGTGATGGGAGACAGTGACAGATCATCAGGTATTAGATTCTCATAACGGGGGCACAACCTAGATCCCTCACATGCACAGTTCACAATGGGGTTCAGGCTCCTATGAGAATCTAATGCTGCGACTGATCTGAGAGGAGGCTGAGTCAGGTAGTAATGCAAGCAATGGGGAGTGACTGTAAACACAGATGAAGCTTGGCTGGCTTGCCCGCCGTTGGCCTCCTACTCTGTGGCCCACTTCCCAATAGGCTAGGTTGTTAACCGTCTGTGGCCAGGGGGTGGGGGACCCCAGCCACAGGGCAATATGAGAGTCACAACTTGAGGGCTGGGGTAGAAGGGACTCACGAGTGACAGAGGCAGAGATGGTATCTTGCATACTTGACAAATATTGCTTAGACTTGGCCCCTGTACCATAAAAGAGAAAGCACAGGCTTGGGAATCAAAGCATGATTTTGCCACTTACTAGCTTTTTAAGTTGGGCTAATATTTATTCAGTATCCTCATGCCTTACTGTCTCATCCTGGGAGACTAGAATCCCAGGGGAGTGTAGTTTTCATTGTGCCACAGTTCCTTGAATTATGAACTAAATATCAAAGGACGTAAGATGATTAGAGGCTTTCACAATGAAAGACAAAACATTTTGAGTTCATTCAACATCTAATGAGCAACTATTGCATGTCAAATACCGTGCTAGGTCCTGGGAATACAAAGATAAATAAGACATGGACAGTACCCTCAGGTAGTTCATGAGCTATAAGAAATGAAGATAAAACAGTTTAAGATCATCAGGGAGATAAAGTAGCTGTAATATCATCACGGATTCATGCACATTAACTTACGGAATGCAACTCTCCAGCATAATTACATAAAGCAAGGTCCACCTGTTCCAGCCTATTGTTCTTGTCGAGCTGTGGGCATTCATGGCAGGGCCTGTTTTCTGCTACTGCTTTCACAACAGTTCACCCTACAGACTATCTTTCCTGTCCTCTTCACACCCCTACATCCCCTCTAGATCCCTGGAACAGGACCAGGACTAGGATGGGGCAAATGAAGACCTAGGGCATGAAATTTAAGGGAGCAATTACTTCAGGGGTTGCACTTGCATTAACCTGAGTGTGGGTGCCTCCTTAAATTTTGCATCTTAGTCCAGCTCCTGCTCAGGACAATGTCAGATGAAGACAGGAGAGACACATGTGACGAAAGGGAGTGACAACTTGCTCTCACAACAAACTCGCAAAATAGACAGTATTGTCCCATTTACAGATGAGGAAACTGGGGTTCAGGGAAGGTGAGTTACTTGCAGAGGCATCACAGACTCGTGAAGTGCAAGCAGGAAGACAGAAAAGCACAGGCTTTTTTTACTGGGACAGGTCCAAGTGGGAAGCCCAGTTCTACGGGGCCTGAGTCATGTGACCTTGGGTCAGTTACTTATTTTCTCTGACCTGTTTCATCATCTAAGAATGTGGATAATAATACTTCTCAGGGTTACATGGAAACGAAGTCCGGTCTCCTCCACTTTGGTCTCTGTGACTTGACTTTGTCATGTGTCAAATGGTCTGGCCACATCTGCCTCACAGAGTTACCATGGAGACCATGAGTTCTGAGGGGTTGTTTGAAGGATCAAATGTCAATTCTGGCCGGGTGTGGCTCAGGCCTGTAATCCCAGCACTTCAGAAAGCTGAGGTGGGGAGATCACTTGGGGTCAGGAGTTCAAGACCAGCCTGGACAAGATGGCGAGACCCCATCTCCACTAAAAGTACAAAGAATTAGCCGGGTGTGGTGGTGTGCACCAGTAGTCCCAGCTACTCAGGAGGCTGAGGCAGGAGAATCGCTTGAACCTGCGAGGCGGAGGTTGCAGTGAGCCGAGATCGCGACACTGCACTCCAGCCTGGTGACAGAGCAAGACTGCTACAAATCTTTTCCAGAAGGATAATTGAGACTTATGAAACATGTCAGGTGAACCTCCCAGCAACCCTACCATTACTCTTCTTGCTAGAGAAGCAGTGGCAGAATCCATGAGAGGCTAAACAACTCTCCCAACATCGTGTAGCAGGACAGACGTGGGATCTCAACCCTGGTCTGTCTGATTAAGAAGCCTCGGGAGCTCTGCCTCCCAGGATGCAGAATAGGGGACAGCAAGAAAAAAATATTTCTCAGCAATGGAACAATACCTAAGATTTGCACTTGAGCATGTTCCAATGTGCCTGAATATAAATTAGACTAAATGTAAACCAGCATATGAAACCTCTTGAGTGCCAATTACATCCTAGGCATGGCAGAGGGATGCCTTGAGACTCTTCAGGGTGGTCTGGTGGTGCTGCCAATTAATGATATGAGTCTTTGCTCTATCCCCAAAATTCAATGAAGTTTCACAACTCTTTTCCTCAAAGCCAGAGAATTGAGGGAGACAGGGTTGTGGCTTTCTGTAGGTTTAAGTACTGTTGGTTCTGTTTTGAAAATGTCACTCTAGTTAGTTTCCTCCTCTCAGTCCTGCCTACCTTTAGCCATGCAACCGGGTGAGCTGCTCATCTCTTACCTGGTTAACTGCCACAGCCTCCTACAGAGTCTCCTGCCCCACTCCCTTCCTCCTCCATTCATCTTCCACATAGCAGTCAGGAAGATCTTTTTCAAAAGCAAACGCCCCTGCTTAAACCTCTGCAAGGCTGCAAACTTCTTGGTTTTGGGCTGGCATATTCTTGAGAATTCTCAAGACCTGGGTCCCGCTCAGTTCCTTCTAGCCTCTTCTCTCCTGCACTCCATGAGTCAGCTCTGCCCAGCCCTGCCTTTCTCCAAAGACACCATGCTACTTCATAACTCTGTGCTTTCAGACATGCTGACACCTATGCTCAGAACATGTTCCTGCCTTCATTGAGTTAACTCTTACTCATACTTCATACTCCAACTAGGGAATACTTCCTCCAGGAGGCCTTCCCTGATGACCTATCCCCTGCTCGGAACGGCTGACATGCCCTCCTGGGGCTTTGGCGGCACCCTGTGCTGCCCTCTATCCCGTCACACTGGACAGTCTGCTCACTCCTACTTGAACTTCAAATCTCAGCTGGCTCTTCCAAACCAAGGTCAAGTCTAATGAAGGGAGCCCTTTTCTTGGTACCACATACTTTTCCTTCAAGCCCCAGTTGCTGCATATTTGTGTGATCATCTGATTGAGGCCTGTCTCTCCACACTAGACTGTAAGCTCCAGGCCATCTTGCTTTTGCTCACTTCCTGGGTTCCCTGGGAAGCAGACTGGGGATGGAGACTTGCATGCAAGAGGTTTACTGGGCAGTGTCCTTGGGCTCCACACCCACCGATCATACCCATGCAGGAGGGAAGTTGGCAGGAGAAGTTGAACTTCCACGTAGTTGTTAACAGAGGCCTCAGCTGACCTATGGGGAGCTCTGGAGTGGGGGTGGCCCTTCAGAGCTGTCCTGGATTGAGGTGAGGTGCCAAAATTTGTATCCCCATTGGATTTGGGCTAACCCTGGGGAGAGGACAGAACTCTGGGTGAGGTACCTCTCTAATTTAGAAAGCAATTCCGAGGCTTGGAATTTCCAGAGTGAAGCAATGTCAGCTACCAACACTCCCAGCTGGTGAATGCATGAGTGCCTTAGTTTTTCAAAGGTGGCGATTGTTCCAATATCTGCCCTTATTCCAGGGACTCAGTGAGTATGCAACAAATACTGAATAAGTGAATATGTCCATATATTTTTCTGTCTGTGCTCCATCCCCAAAGAGTGGGACTGTTTCTTATTTATCCAAGTACTCTAGACACAGCTTAGCTTAGCATAAGTACGCAATAGAAATTTGTTGAATGATTGAATTAAAAAAGAAGGCATGAAAGAGATAATGCTGCAATTTGTTTTATAAAGAAAGATAAATCTGGACACAGCTCAGCTGTTCAGAGGCTATGTAAAGTGAGTACACCCGTGTGGCCCTGCCTTATAGACCCAGCATCCCAGAAAGTAGAAAATCTGGCAGGTGGGCAACACCTCTCACAGCAAACCCCTTCCTGTCCTCAGGGCCCAAGTGGGATGTGGCTGGGAAGAGGTTTGGTAAAGAGGAAATCAAGTCTCCGTTTATCAATGTTGACATTCAATTCTCTGTCTTCTGAAAACAAAAAAAGAAATGGCTGCAGGAACTAGGGGTATTTAGAACAGAGAAGAGCCGATTTAGAGAGAATCACGACTGCTGTCTGCAAATATTTGAAGGAATATCATTTGGAAAAAAGAATAGACATATTCTTTCTTGTACTGCCATAGAGAATAGTTCTAGGATTTGGGTTGGACATAGAGAAATAATGTAACAATTAAAGTGTCCAACAATAACCTTTTTTGGGAGATGCACATCTTCTATATCATGATAATGGTATGGGTTACAAAGGTGTATCCATTTGTGTAGGGTAAACATACCTGAAAACAGTAACTTTAGCATGTCCTGAGGATGACCCTGTATGGCAGATGCATCTGGATGTGTGTTCTGAGCTAGAGAATTCAGGAATGGCCAATATGGAGACTCATTCCTTGTCTATGAGGAACACCTGAGCCCCTGTCCTGTCCTTTGGAACATAGGCCATATAGGGGATTGGGGCCCCGAGTTTTGAGTTAAATGGAGGTTGCTAGGTGGAGTCATTAGGGGGAGGGTGTTAAGTGAAAATGCTATGTAAACTGCATACTGTTTGCAAACGGTTGTGGTTTTCCTGCCCAGCCCGCCGCCACTGGGCTGTTCATAAGACAGATAAGTTGTCCAGCCTCCGCCACTGGGCCGTTTCTGTACGTAAGGCAGTTTTCCTGTATAGCCCGTCATACACTGGACTCTCTCCTGTATGTAAGCCCCTAGTAAAACCCCATGTCTCATTTGTGGGCTCTGGGTGTCTTCTCTAGCCTCTTGAACCCGGTGCCTTCTCTACTGAGGTTAATAGGGGTTCAGCACAAAAATTTGCCAAAACAATACAGGTAAGGTTTATGCAGGTCAATGTACATAAAGTTTTACAACAACAACAAAGCGACGTTAAATTCTCCTCTTCTTCTCCTCCTTCTCTTCCTACTCCCCCTCCACCCTGCCTTCATCTTCAGGTAAAGCATAGGAGTGGGCATAGGTACAGAGGAAACAAGAATGGCAAAATGTTAATATTGTAGGACTTGGGTGATAGGTACAAGGGGTTCATTATACTATTCGATCTAGCTTGTATATGTTTAAATTTTTTTCATACCAAAACAGATACATGTTAATTATTAAATGAAGAAGAAGCAACCACAAACAAATTTTGATTGTCTGTCAGTTGAATGGGCTACATTGGAAGGCAGTGAGCTCCCTGTCACTAGAAGAAGTATTTATGCAAATGCTATCTGCATGCTCCTCAACGCTCCGAACCCCCAAGAGTCTGGGATATTGGAGGATATTGTCAAGAGCAGGGAACTGAGTGGATAACCTTGATCTGGATTCTCACTTTTTCCTCCTGGAGGGGGACTTGGATGAGAGTCTGGAAGAGACCTGGATTCTCCAGAGCCATGAACTGGAGCCAGAGCTCCTCATTCCAGACCATGGGAGGTGCTGAAGGTGGAGTCAGGGCAAACACCTAAGGGCCCTAAGCCTGGGGAGAAGGGAGTGGAGTGAGGTGGGAATCCAAGTCAGAATGAGGAATCACAGATTTGGAACACAGTCTGAACCAGCAACAACATGAGATTTGGGTTTCAGATCCATCATGTCACTGCTTATCAGCTGTATGTGTGAACCTGAGCAAGGGACTCAAACTGTACGAGCCTCAGTGTTTTCATCTATAAAGTGGGAGATAGGATTACCTTACAGGGTTGTTAGAGAATTAAATGAATGTGGGCACCTGGCATGCAGCCAGCTGTGCTTATTGTGGTTATTATTATTTACAAAGGAGAGATGAGCCCATGCAAAGCCAGGATCCAACGGGCAGAATGGGATAGGACTTGAAGGCCTGTCTCAAACGCCAGCTACCACTGGAGGCTCATATTTCTGGGATGGCTAAGGGATGGGTGTCTGAATGGCTTAAACAGGAGGAAAGAAATCTACAGAGACCCTTCCATTGATACAATTCTAGGTTTCTAGAGGAATCCCAAGCAATTTTTAGGAGGAATTACTGGGGCTGTCCATGCCTTGGATCCCTCCCCTCTCTCATAAAAGTGCATAATGCTGGAGAGCTGTGTGTTCATATTGCTAAGACAGGCTCCCACAGCTAACCCCACGGCCCCTAGAACCACTCAGCTACAGCCTTGGAGGCCTTGGCTTGTGACCCTATCCTAGCCCCTGAGCCAGTCCGCACAGTGAATCCCACAAGGACAGGCAAGGCATCTTTTTCATCTCTCTCTCTGCAGCTCCTGTCACAACAAGGGTGTCTAATGGGGGCGTGCAGGGTAAACAGACAGATGCATGAGCTATGTGTGAGGACAGGTGCTTCATACTTCTGGGAGTCCTGTGAGGCTGAAGGAGGTCATCCTGTCTGAGGCAGCCTGTCCTCCCCAAGAGGACCATGGGCGGCCGTTGTTGGCAGGGGGTGGCCTCTTCATTTCCCTGGCTGGCTCAGACTACCAGTGTGGCTGCTCTGCTGAACATGCCATACATCACACTCCTAATGGTGCATTTTAGAACATAAAGTGGTAACCACCGAACGGGACCCGAGAAGGGGGTTAGAGCCAGACACACAGTGGGGAGGGAAAAAAAAATCAAGAATAGCCTCAGAGGAAATGGGGCCAGATATAATCATCCTGAGACAGGAGAAAACCATCTCCAAAGCATCAAGAGGCCAGGGGAGTTCATTTTATTTAAAATGGGTGCCCTTTATGGAGAGCTGGCCTGGATGCTTGGCACAATCAACGCTACCTGCACTGGGTCTGTCCAGCCTGGCCCAGGCCACAGCATTCTGAAATGCTCTGTGACCTCCTCCCAGCCATTTATTCAGGTTTTCATTCAACAAATATTTTGGCACACTTACCATGTGGCTCAAGGTTATGTACTTTAACATTTAAACTTACGCAATCAGAGCCAAATCGCCTGCCTTTGAATGCTGGTTCTGCTCCTGAATTGGGTAGTTAGTGAATTTCCCTTGCCTCAGTTCTTCCTGGCATTACCCTCCATCTTACAAAGGCTGTCATGATGTTAAGAAATAAAACCAGTTAAGTGTTTAGAATGGCAGTGAGTAGGTCCCCAAGGGTCCCTGTCCTCCTGGAACACACATTCTAACATTTAAGCAGAGTGAGGTGGCTGGGGGCCAGTTGTTTTCAGGTCCCTTGTGTCCAGTTCAAGGTCTGCACACAGTAGGCATTCAGGGCATTTTATGTGAACCAAGCACAGAGCGCACACACATAGACCCATGCACAGGCATGCACATACATACAGATGCATGCGCGCTCACGCACACTTGCCACCTAGAGCCTCTGGTAGAGTCCAATTTCCTGGGTAGGTAGGTGAAGTTTTCCAGACAAATTTAATGAAAAGGCAGCTATTCCTGGGTCCTGGCTTTATGCAGGCATCTTGGTTCCAGGGCTCTCTCATTTCTGGCCCTTGGAGTTTCCCTTTTTGTAGAGCTTGGCTCTGCCTTCAAAATTTTAAAAATTGTTATGTCCTGCTTTTCTATGTGCATGGAGTGGGAGATAACTGTGTTGGCTCAGTCCATTCTGGAGATGGAATTAGAAATCATGAGCTGAATTTTAATTTTACTTGCGCATCTCCTACCTTGTTTCTCAAAGTTTTTGAGGTCATTATTATAGAGAAATGCACAATAAATGGTTTTTACCCTCAAGGATTGTATGTAGTCTCTTCCGGGGGGAAAGTGTGTAAGCAAACAGCTACAATAAGCAACAGCAGAAAGAAATGCATGGTAAATGGAGGAATCAGTCAGTTAAACATGGGGAGAGAAAGAGTTGGGCTCAGTGATCAGCTCTCACCTGAGAGATCAGAAAAGGCTCATGGAGGAGGTGAGATTTTCAGTGAGGTCTGATGGAGAAGGAGCATTTCAGGACACCAAAAGTGGGGAAGGGAAGAGGGCACAGCATGAGCAGAGGGCACAGCATTGGCAGAGGTGCACAGGTGGGGCGTGAGTGAATGCGAGAGGTACTCTGGGAGTAGCGAGTGTGCTGGCAGGATTGCAGGGGAGACTGTGGAGGAAGGAAGTACTGGATGGGATGGTAAAGGTGGATTGAGCCCGATTGTGGGGAACTGAAGGCTGGGTTAAGGCCAGATGTTAGGCCAGACAGCTTACACAGTTATGTATGTAATCCCCAGAGTGGCCTTACGTGTTATTATGCCTGTTTTAGGGATGGGAAACGTAGACTCTCAGAAGTTACAAGATATTCTACCATAAACAAATGATTATCCCAAAGGATTTGATCTTAGCTCTGTAAACTCTAAGTCTGTGTAACTCCAAACTTAGGACACCGCTGTCATGAGGCAGTTCAAGAAATAGTGAGGGAGGTTAGGGAATGCAGTGGCAAGGTAGGTCTGTGGTCATCTCCTGGGTGAGGCACTGGAGGGATGATGAACACCGTCCCTCCTCCTTCGACCCTGCCCCATCACTACCATCAAAAGGAAAAAGGAAATGACAAGCCAAATGGAGGTTAAAAGTACAAGAAAAGAAGGGCAGACAGACATCAATGCAAGGACTTTGAGAAGGCTTAGGGGTGGAGGGCTCAGGAAAAGGGATCAAATCTTCCACCCACAAAAGAGAGTCTGGGAATTATGCCTCAGCTCACTTGACAGAACAGAGCTTGGGGTGCAGAGAAAGGAGCCCAACTTCTGCCTCTGTGCTTGATTGACTGAGGGACTCATTCACTTATGCACTCAACATCCAATCTCTTGCATGCCCAGCACTGAGGGTTATGGAGAGGCCAAAGACACAGAAGGTGAGGGGGAAGACATTGAGCATGTAATATTACATATGCAAGTGCAAAACCTTGCTTATTTTTCTAAGTGATTCAGTGTGGCAGATGTTACCATCCCCATTTTACATATAAGAAAGACAAGCTCAGAAAGGTTAAGTCAGTTTTCCAAGGTAGAGCTGGGATTCACACCCAGGTCAGTGCACTACCGAAGCCCCTTCCTTTCCACCAGTGCTCTCTGCTTCCCTGCTGTAATCCCTGCCCTCCAAAAGCTTACAGAGCAGAGGGATGGCAACACTGATTGCCCCAAGGAGGATACTTTGGAGAGTGAAAGCAAGGAGCGCACTCAGTATTATGCCAGATGGGAGGCGAAAACTGACACTGTCTTGGGCAAACTGGGATGTAGTCCCCTTATACTAAAAATGAGTTATTTATATTTGTGTGAGGCTTTAAAGCTCCTCAGAGCCTGTTATTACTTTCAGTTATGTCTCATTTATATGGCAAAACAAGAAAGTTTCCCAGCTTGCTGAAGCTCATCCTTTCAAACACTTCTGGAGTCTGGATAATTCTGGATGGTAAGCATTGAAACGCAGCACCGGTTGTCCTGCCTGAGTAGAGAGCCCTCAACCTGGGTTGTCCCCGGGCTGGCCTTGCTCTTCCACTTGGCTGGGGAGGGCTTTCATGGCTTGTGAGTGTCAGGAGTAGAGCACTGAGAAGGGGAATTCCATCACAGCCCCTGTCCCAGTAGAAGGACGGAGACCAAAGGTTGCTCCTCAAGACTGGGATTCTCGGACTCCAATAAGTTCTGTACTGGGCTTTCTGTGGCTGGCTTCCTTCAGAGAAACTTAAACCAGCATCAACTAAGTCAGAGACTTAGGATAGCAGAGAAATATTAGCACAAGAAAGATGAGAAGGCCCTGGAGGTGAGAGGGGGTCTTTGAGCTCAGTGAGTTCAAACTCTTCATGTTATAGATGAAGATACTGTGACTCGGAGAAGAAAGATGACTTGCCCAGTCATATGCTAATAAGTGGTAAAATGGGACTGGAATGTGGGTTTTCTGACTTCCAGGCTGAAGTTCATTCCGCTCAGCCCTGCTGCCCTCATGAATGTCCTGCTCATCCTTCCTCCACCCCAGCCGCCCAGGACCTCAGGCAAGTGCCCAGAACATGCTCTGCTGTCTCATCCCTCCATGCCTTTGCTGCTGCTCTTCCGCCTGCCTGGAATACCCTTTCCAGGAATACCCTGCCTAGAAAATGCTTTCCCCTCTTCAAGAGGAAGTGGAAGCATCCCATCTGGGCAGCCTCACTTGCATCACTGTGCCTTACTGTGCCTTTCTGGGTCTTGTTCCCGGGTTAATTTTTGGTATCTATTATAGGGTGGAATTTATGTGTCTGTCTCTCCATTTGACTCTAGGCTCCCAGAGGGCAAAAATTTGTTTTTGTTCATCTCTGCATCCCAGTGCCCTGTGAGGGCATACAGTGAACTCTCAATCAATGTTACTGTATTGAATGGAATGCCCTTGGCAGGGAAGGGAGGTATGACAAGAGTTTGGCAAGGGGCAAAAATGGGGCCAGGCAGGAGGAAACAGGCTCAGATGCTGACTTCCTCATGTCACCATGTGGACAAGGGAGGCCCTGCGTAGAGAAGGGGTTTAGAACAGGTCTAAGGGGGCAGGGGGAGAGGCAAGGGGGGGCTGGCAACCCTAGGGACTGCTCAACCCTGCCTCTGCCTGTTGGAGTCAGTCTCTGGAAAAGTACCAGTGAATTAAAGCCCAATAAAAAAGTCAATTAAGTCCAAACTCATTTATGCCTTAAGCTCCCCCAAGCCAGTGAGCTGGAATGCAAGCTGGGCCGATATTTCTCCATTTCCCTCCATGTCTACATTGGTCTCTGGTGAGGCAGCCGTGACACATTTTATTTCAACTATAAATGGGGCAGATAGACGGATAGCAAAGTAGTGGCTGCTGGGGGCTCTCTGGATCCCATCCAAGAGATTCATGTCAGTGGGCATAATGCTCATGTCCTGACCTTGGGCTCTGACAGAGCATAAGGAATCTGTGTGCATGTGCATGTGTTCCTGTGTGCATGTGTGTTTGCATACATGTACTGGGGGTGTGGCTGTGTCTCTGTGTGTGCACTATTGGTTACTATATATAAGTGCAATTTGCACATTTGTGTGTTGATTCATCCATTTATTCCACACATATTTATCGGGCACCTACTATAAGCCAGCCACTGTGCTTGCCTCTGGTGTTCTCGAGACAGAGAGAAAGTTTCAGCTCTCACACTTATAGGTTATACAGTCCAGAGGTCTAGAAAAAGACACACAATAAAACGAGTAATGACAATAAAGTGTATAGAATGGTATATGAATGCAAGTATGCACATGCATGCTTGAATATCTGAGTGAATGCATGCTTGGATATCTATGAATGTATGCTCATGAATCAAGTCTCATCTGTGTGCATGTGTTGTGTGTAAGCTGAACCCAGCTGACCCATGTCCTGGAAAACTTCTTCTGGAAGCACCTGCAAACCACTGATAGCTAAAGTGATGTGATTTGTGTGTGTGTGAGCTGGCGAAAGACGAGAAGAAAGAATTAAAGTTGTCAGTGGTCTCTGAGTCAGAAGAAGGGGCAAAATACTTAAAGACTGTGCATAACCCATGGCTTCTCCACTTTCATTTTCCCTTGAGCTCATATGGCCATTGCTCACCCACGGGAACCCTCAGAAGGCTAGGGCTGACCCTCATTGTTGGGATAGATGGAGAGAGTCTGGACTAGGAAAACAGCACATGGATTCTATTCCCACTCCTGCTGCTAAATTGGAAATTCATTTCAAAAAGCGATGTGGAGTTAGGAGTCCCAAACCTGCCTTTACCAGCTGTACAACCTTGGGCAAGTTTCTTAGTCTCTCTGAGCCTCAGTTTCCTCATTTGCAAAGACAGTGTAATAATCCTGTCTCTATCTACCATCACAGGACTGCTCTGACAGTCCTGTTCTAAAGCACCCCTACGAAAGTGGAACGTGGCTAACATTTCTAACAGTTATTGTTCCTACACGAGACAGCTGCCTGCTTCTGGGCCTTTCTAAAGGAAGCTTTGACTCCACTCATGTCTGATTCCTTGCATAGCATTTTCCTAAGTACTGTCCCCAAAATACTACTTCTATGAGATGCTTAAAGGAAGAAAACAAGATGCTGTGGTCTAATAGGTTAGAAAACGCTGGGCTAGCTAGGGTTAAAGATGTATATTTCTTACAGAACTTATCAGAGGCTTTATTATGCCAATGTGCATTGTGAACCTCCAAGTGGGTGGCAGAGCATTCACCATTTCTGTCTGAGACTGGATCCCTCCAGGGGCTAGGATTTACAGGCAATGGTACATTTGAAGGTGACTTCAGGAAGACCTAGGAAAGGAGTGCAGAAATGAGGTGGGGAAGGGAAGACAACCAATATAGAGTATATTCTGAGCCAGTTCCTGCTATGGATGACTGGGGCTTAGCCCGGCAGGGGACCTCTGAGAGACGGGGAAAACCACACTGCAGGGATGGGGAGGAAGCTGGGCATTCATTCACCTGCTCATTCCTGTTTATTGTTGGTTGAGAGCTACTCTTGGAGTTTTGACATCTCAGGAGTTCTGGCCTGCTCAGTGCTTGCAGCCAGAGTGTTTCCATGGCTGGAAGATGTTCTTGGGCAGAAAGTCACTATTCTCAGGAAGTGCCAGACCGCAGGAATAGAGCACAAGGAGGTGATATGGGACAAAGCACTGAAAGCATCTGCTGCAAGTTCCTCACCTGACTTATTCTCCAAATGTACAAAATCCCTCCGCAGATGAGCCCTAATCTATTTTTCAAATTGTAATCTTTCCCACTCCCTTTTAGCCTTTTCATATCCTTTTCTTTCCCACTCCCTTTTAGCCTAAAAGACAGGCCATGTGGATTGCTACAGTGGGAGTGGATTGCTACAGTGGGAGGGGTGAACACAAACCATCTCTCTTCTAACTTGGATTTTCGGGGACCTTTAAAACTTCTGTCACTTGATGTACTTTATGGGATAGGGTCTGTGACTCACAGTAGGGCAGAGAAACCCAGCAATATGGGGGACGGAGGGTCCTGGGAGGTGGTTATCCAAGTGGTCTGGCACCAAGAAAGCCAGAATTCTTGCTGGAAAAGCCAAGATTGAGACTGGTAAGACAGAGCTAAGCTTTAGATACAAAGTGCCAGCGACAAGCAATGGATGGGCTAAGGTGGGAGAGCCTATGTCAAATGTCCCTTCCATGAGCCACTGCTTCAGGGTTTGCCATGGTGTCTCAAGGGAGCCATGCCAGGCTGCACAAAGAGAGTATCAGAGCTAGAAGCACAGGAACCCTGAAGATTATCTAACCTCAAACATTTAAATACAAGGAAAATTGAGGACTAGATAGGTGAAAGGACTTCCTCAGCAAATGCCCCCAGCAATTTAAGAGCAGGGCATGAATCAGAGCACACATTCCTTGCTCACTAGTGAGACTTTCACTTGGAAGTCCTAATAGACTTCTTCAAGAATTTGGCCATTGCCCATGGATTTTTTGATGAAGAAATAATCCAAGCAACATCCCTTTGCTCCAGCCCTTCCTGCCCCACCTTCCTACCATCAGCCGTGGCACTGAAGCCCTCCCTTCAACTTTCCTCTCACCTCTTCATATTCCTTGGAGGGCTCCCTGCCACCTCAGGTAGAAATAACATTTTTGATTTTTAGACATGTCAGCGAGTTTTGCCAGGCAATGTGAGGGAGCACAAATGCTAATGCCTCCATCTGGGGATTATGTTAATATACTATCTTGAATTGGCATTTCAAAAAATGCATGTTTTAACTGGCCGCCTTTTCTGTCTCCAAGTGCAGGATCACATAGTTTTTAGTAGGATGGTAGAGGTGGTTAGAGAAAGGCCCTGGGTTGGGTTGGAAGTAGTGCCAGCCTGGGGATGAGAAGTCCTGGAATTCAGTACCCTGGCGTGTGGCCTTGGGTGGGGCACTTCTCATGTCTGGGCCTCATTTTCCTCAATTGTAAAGTGGGAGGGCAGGACTGGGCAATCCCTAAAGCTCCTTCCAGCTCTAATGATCCATGGCTTTTGACTGCCAGAGTCTCCTCAATGCTTTGCCTTCTTCCATTATCTTTTCCCTGGATTCCAGGGCTGCCAGCAATGTCACCTCTCCCTGAACCTTGGGACTGTTGATTTGTATGCTGGGAACAAACTCTTTCCTGCATACCTGTTATCTCCCTTGGAGTTACCTCCCTAAACTCTCAACCTGAGGCCAGCCCTCTCTCCCAACTGGAGTGAAACATGTTAAGGATGGAGCTGTTTCCAGTCCCTTCCCCAGATCTATTCTTTCTCTGATGCCCAAAGTAAATTTTCTTGGAAAAATCATGGAGTCCATTCTGTGTCCAGAATGTTGCTAAATATGATCCTCTTTTTGCTTATCCAATAATTGGTGACTGTTGTGGGCAACACTGTTTTGGGCACAGCCCCCCACAACCCTTTCCTTGATGTTGTCCCACACTTCAGTGGCCATCTTGGCCAGGCCCCCAACATCTCTTATCTGGGCTACTGGGGTACCCCTGGCTCTCAGCCTTGCTCTCTGCTGGTTTGTTGCTGATGCTGCCAAAGTCCTCTTCATTCCCTGTAGCAGCATGGTCCTCTCCTGCTGGTCTCTCAGACTGGGCCCCTGGTTTCAAAGACTCACTCCCAAACACCCCTATCATGGGCCATGCCTTGAAGAGTACCTGTATACCTCCTCTCCCTTCTTTCCCCAGAGAGATAAGATTGCAAACTTGGATAAGTGCAGAACTAGGAGGCAGGAAGAAATGAGTGTCAGCCTGGGCCCTGCCATTAGCTATTGTGTTATAATGCTAGTCCCTTCACAGTACAGAAACTCAGTCTTCCTTAAAATGGGACTAACAGGTTTTGCCCCATCTACCTGCCAGGGTTGTAAATATATTTGTAAAGGATAATGTGCTATACAGAGGGGATTATCTGGGTGTTTTTCCAAATGTCTTCTGGGGGCCAGCTGCATCAGACCTGGGGATGGTAAGAAGATACAGATTCTTGGGCCTGGCCCAGAGCTACTGAACCAGACTCTCTGATAATAAGGCCTAGGAATCAGGGCTTTAAATAAGCTTCTCAGGTGATTCTTATGAGTCCTGAAGTTTAAGGCTCTCTGGCTCCCAGATTGAGATCCCATCTCACCCTTTGCTTGGGCCTGCTGCACATGCTCTGAAGACTTGATTTGTACCTAGTGTATGGGCAGCTTCCCTCCCACTTCCCAGTGCTGGGATATTTTTTGAGTACATTGGAGAAGTATCATGGTGTAGTGGAAAAAGCAGGAGCTTTGGAATCAAACCAGTATTTGAACCCCAGCTCTGCTACTGATTATCCATGTGATTTTGGGTAAATTGCCTGACTCCCTGAGTCTTCATTGTTCTCCTCTCTATAATGGGGATTACAGCAATTATCTCAAGGCTGTGGTTAGGATTGCAGGAAATATATATACATAAAGTAGCTGCCACACTGTATAAGCTCATGAAAAGCTATTTCCTTCATCCAAGAGGCCAGAGACCTGCTGTGGTTTGTTTAAGGTGGGTGTCACTTCACATGGTGTGTTTGGACTGAAACCCATAGGGGACCTATTTGGGAAGCCTTGCAGCAGCTGTAAGACGTTTGCTGAATTCCCCAGAGCCCAAGTCCTGTCCTGAGAGAGACCCACGGCTCCCTGTGCAGGACTATTAAAGTTTAATTAACTCCTCTGTGAGACATGCATTATTAAAAGCATGCTGGACTAGCTGTTAAGCCCAGCCAGGGCTGCCCCAGTGAGTGGGGCTCCGCTGGGGCACATTCCATCCGGGCCACAAGGCAGAACCACAAGACATGGAGACAGTGTGGGAACAGCCTTTGCCCTGGATGGGGCTGCAAAACTTGAGCAGAGCAGCAAGGTGGGCTCCTGCAGAGCTCTGGGGGCTCTGAGTTGAAGCTTTTCATTTGCGAAGAAAGAGCCGTCTGTCTCCCTTATTGGACTAGGGGCTTTCCCAGGACGGAGCTGTGTCTCTCCCATCAGACAGTGATTCGTCTTATGGAACACCTCAGACTAGGTTTCTTGGGCAGGGCCATATCTCCATCATCAGATTGAAGGACTCCTCCCCATGGGTGAAGGCTGCTTGTGGCCTTTGTCCTAAAACGTATCTAGAGCATCCCTTTCTCCCAGTCTCTAGGCTCCTGCAGCCCTGAGGGCTCTGCCCCTTGCTTTGTAAGCAATAAAAAAACAGAAGGCAACCAGCTTTCTTTTACAGGTTGTTGGGCTTTAAAAAAAGATAGTTAAAATAATTTATATCCTGCTCAGGGGGAAAACTGGGGAGAGGAAGGAGGAGTAGGTTTTCCTGGCAAGAAAAGCGGCATAAAATGTCCCACTAAATGCTCACTCAGCGGCCTCCATTCCTTCAAGCACAGAGCAAACACTTGTGGTTTAAGCTTAGTTTAAGGTTAGTACCAGAACTGTGACTGCCAGTTTGACCCAAACACTTTGGTGTAGAAGTCAGGCTTCCCAGATGACAAAGGACAGAGAGGGAAGAGCTGATTCCAGGGTGAGAAGAAGGGGTTCCTGGAGGGATGGTGGTAGCTCCCAAAAGATATAATTCCCATTACATGGGCTTCAACTCTTGTTCATTAATTTATACTCTGAGCTCTAGGGCAAGAGCTTGAGTAGGAGGTTGACCTGAGCTTCTCCCAGTGCTGCTATTAACTCACCATGCTTCCACGGGTGAACCTCTTACTCTCATGAAACCTCAGTTGTTAGTGACTTGTGCTTTCTTAAAAACACCATCTGTAATTATATAGGGTGTCCATGAAGTCTGAAAACTTAGGTGAATATACAAAATATCAATAAGGACATCTTCAATTTGTTACAAAATGAAATAGTATCTATGTTTGCAGACCCTATTGGCATATATTTAGGTGTGTAAGATTATTTTATAAATACCTGTCTTCTCCATTAGACTATAAATCCTTCAAGAGCAAAGACCAGGAGTTTGTTCTCTGTTGCTTTTTCAGCACTCTGCACAGTGCTTGGCACATTCTGAGAGCTTCATACATAGTAATTAAATGAATTAATAAATAAATGAATGGCGAGGCTTATCTTGGAAATGGGGAAGGTAATGAAATAAAGTGAGGACTCAAAGGTGAGCTTTGAGAGGACGTGCTCAGATGTTTGGGACACCCAGCTCATTAACTGGACTCTTTATGGTGTTGAGAGGTAGAATTTCTACCCAGAGGATTTGGTTGTGATAAAAGAGGTAGTAGAGAGGTAAGATTCAGCATGCAGAGGCGAATCCACTCTTACCACCCAGTTGCTTTTGAACATTTATAGATCTCTTCTCTGTCTTCAAAGGATAGCTGTATTCTTTTATAAAGGATTAGACTCTTGCCCTGAGAATTTGAACTCATAGCAGGTCAATGCACACCCAGCCAGGGGTCCTCAGCAATGCAGAGCAGGTTCTCTCTCTCTGAAGAAGACAGAGCAGAGAAAGCACAAAGAACAAGTGAGGCTGGTATGGGGCTCTGGGGCCCTCTTGGAGCCTTTGCACATATGCTTCTCTTGGCTGGAATGCTAAGTCCCTCACGAGTCCACTTATCTTTTCAGACTTAGTTCCATGACCACACCCTCTACTCAGGTAGAACTGACTGCTTTCTCCTTTGGGCCTCACTGGAAAGATAGGTATTATTTTATCATGTGTCTGAATGTATTAGCAATAAGCTATTTTTTATGTATTGGTCAGTGTTTCCAGATTTGGTGACCACCCTCTATATGTATCCTGTAGATGGTAAATTTCCTTGAGTGGTTGGTGTGGCCAGATGAAAGGGTTAGTCACTGTCCATGGTGCTGAAGGCTAGGGCCAAGTGTCTTCCAGAACACTGAATCATGGATGTTTCCCTATGCTCTTCCACATATAAACCAAAAAGCTCAATAAGGGCGTGGTGATGAGCTGAGAGAAGAAAGCTCTTCTTTTTCCTCTAGCTCTAGGAATGCAGAGCTGAATAGGAGACAACCCTGATTGTCATGGAACTTCCAGGCTAATGAAAATGAAGGAGCAATGCCTCAGATCAGATTCATCTGAGGCATTTGGGCTCAGGGTGACCCAAAGGAGGACGTGATTAGTTTTACCTGTTGCATGTGACTCCAAAGCCTGCCAGCATGCTACCTGATGCTAGTCAATAGTTGAGATAGCAGTGTAGATAGGTTGCTTAGACCTCTGAGTCTTTCTTTCTTTCTTAGTTCATGGATCTTAGTTCATGATTGAGGTGAAATGTAGATATCTTGACATGTAGATACCTCTGGTGGACCACATTTAGTGACAACTATAGGTTGGACTTGAGCTGTGCTAAAGTCTTTTGCATTCTGGGGAGCTATGAATTGCTCATTTTCAATAGTATAAATCTCATGATGAAAAGTAATTATTACACCTTTTAAAGCATTTCACATGTAGTTTTAAAAGCACAATTTATTGAACAATTACTATGTGCCAGGTACCATGAGAGTTGCTTTTGTTTTTCATATATTATCCCTAATTCTCCAAATAACCCAGTTAGGAAAGCTATTATTAACCCCATTTTGGGAAGAATAGAAAATTGTCAGAATGGCCAAACAAGCAGCCCAAGGTCACAGAGCCAGTTAACAATTGAGTTAACTCCAGACTGTTGGTCTCTACAGACTGTCTGTATCTTTTTACTAGTCTATACTACCGAATCTTTTACCAACTGCCTAGCAACAGAAAAAATAGTTTCCATAGCAACAATAGTAAAATCAGTATTGGCATTTGGATAATACAATTTTTCAAAAAAAAAAAAGAACACCCAAAACAAAAAACCCAACTGCTTAAACCCTAAGCTGGTATTCCACATCTGGGAATGTAATTGAAGAAAGCAATCTTAGCCATGGAGAAGATGTATGCATAAAGAAAGGTACTGAAGCATTATCTACAATCTTTAAAAAGGTTGCAATAGGAAGTGTCCAACAATAGCAGAATGATTAAATGCAATGTGGTGCATCACTCAGTGTAGTAAATATGGTCTGGTGTAATACGGTCCCACCTGATGCCCAACTCTTCCACTTCTAGGAACAGCTTCCATTTTCTGGGAACCAACTCCCCCTGGGCGATAGTCATATTATGAGACCCTACTTTCTTGGGCCATGTGATTGATCCAGGGTGGGCACCTCATCCAAGCTGGGCCAATCAGTTACTTTCCTGGAATTAACAAACAAACAAACAAACAAACAAAAAACAAAAAAACAACAGGTTTGGAGACTGCTCAGTTTCTTTTTGTGAACATGGAATGTACAGTAAAGTCAGGAATATTGTTGGCCTTGTCTTGTCCCTGTACAATGAGGGCAGAAGAGGGGGCCCATGGTGACGGAGAGAAAGAACAAGAGCGGGTGAGAAAGGTGGGGGGTGGGATAGGGAAGGAGAAGGGGAGTGGAAGGAGTTGGGTGCTTGCGAGCAGTAAAAGCAAAAGTGGAGTCCCTACAGCACTCCATCCTGCTTCCAAGTCTTTCAAGAGCTCAATAGCACTTGAACCCTGTGAGATACCCTAGCATTCTTTCAATAAACTCCCCCCTTTGCCCAAGCCAGTTAGAATTAGCTTTCTCTTATGTGTAAGTGAGAGAGTCCTAATTTAAGTAGTAGGAATTTAACACTCTGTGGTTTTAGGAAGAAAATGTAGGGCTGCATAGGGTAACTGATGCATAGTTCCAAGATGGAAATCCTCTGGGCCCGCATGAAGAAGTCTAGGGGAGAAACTTGACGTAACCAGGGGAGAAGGTGTGGTGTGCACTGAGCTCAGAGCTCATGAGGGCTGGGGAGCTGGGCCACCCACTATATGGGTATCTATCGTGACTTTAGAACATGTACATAGACTTCTACCCTTTCAGAAAACTCACTCTCCTGAAGATACTATGGAAATCAGACAAGTAGTGGATGAATCTGATCTGAGGCATTGCTCCTTCATTTTCATTAGCCTGGAAGCTCCATGACAATCAGGGTTGTCTCCTATTCAGCTTTACATTCCTAAAGCTAGTACAGGGCCTGATGCAGAGCAGGTGCCAAGTAAGTGTTTACTCACTCCCAGGAGGTAGACGGAGTTGCATTTCCATTTCCTTTACTCAATATAAGGGGTTGCTATTTATGCATAGTCTCTCGGTTTCAAATCCTTCTATTTTCTTCTCTGATGGTGGGGCCAGTACTCTGCAAACTACATTCTCTGGCTCCCTCTTCCCAGGAGACTGGCAGGCCTGGGTGGACTGGAGAAGGGAGCCTCTACCACCAGATTCCAGCTCAGGTCTGCAAAATCCTTCTGGCATCAGGGGACATTGACGGCACTAGACTCCAGTTTCTTTTGGCATTCCTGGCACCACTGCAGCACAAGTGTTGCCATGCACCTCATCCTCTGGGCTGCCATCCCTGCTGTGGTCTGAGCAACCATTGGGTTGGGCTACATGCTATAATCTCTTTAGCAACTGCCTGGCATCACCTCCTGAGTAGATTATAGTAACACCATATCATCTCTTTCTTTGCCCAGTCCTAGAGGGTGGCAATGGCTTCCTGCAAAGATTAATCTCCAGGTTACCACATTGCTCTCTTTTTGCTTTTTCAGACTTCGAACACACGCATAAGATGTTTCCAAGATTAAATAGGCTTTGTTTGAAATTTCTTACCTATTTCTGTATTCCTGACAATATGTTATTTATTTTAACTTTATTTGAAGCTCAATTTCTTCATCTATGAAAATGAGGGAATAATCCTTAACTCATGAAGATGTTGAGAGAATTCAATGACATGATAATCAAGTACCTGGAAGAATAGGTGCTTATAAATGCTGGTTACTCCCTTCACCCCATGACCAAATAGTCAACCTGTCTATGCAGGGGGCTTTCTCCTCTTGATGGCTTGCTGAAAGAATTGGTGGCAAGGGCACAGGGCACAGGAATTGTGCCCTGAGCAGCAAGAAGCCATGTTCAGTGGAGCTCACCCTCCCACCACAGCCAATCCAGAGCCATGGCCAGTGGAGATCCAGGGCCAGGTGGAGGCAAAAGTGTTCAGAATGAATAGTGTCTTCAAAACATTTCCTGCTCTTAGCACCCACTATCTTAGTCACTTGAGCAGATTCTAATTTAGTCCCAGAAATATTCTTCAATGGCCCCAGGCAGGTGCTATATTTCATGACAGAGATGAGAACAGGAAGCTCAACTTCCCGCCTCCTCAGAGTCAATGACAAATCCCTGGAAGTCAGCAGAATGAGGAAAGGGGAAAAACTACCACCCACAGGACAGTCGAATGAATGAGCAACTAAATGAACACAACTGGGTACTGGGCTCCAGCTTTGGGGTTTGGAAAGCATCTCCTCTCATTCAGTCTTCACAACAATTTGCCTGTTCATGTTACAGATGAGGAAATTGACCCTTGGAGGGGTTAGGAAGGTAGCCCACATCCCAGGATCAAGGTGGCAGAGTGGGGTTTGAAGCCCACTTGGCTGGTTGCAGACCTATTCTCTAGGTCCTCCCAAAGGGCACCTGGCTCTGACTGAGCTTCCTACTATCAAAAACTAGGAAACAGGTTGGCTCTGGAATCTGAATAGGTTAACATTCAGACCATATTTCTTAGAAACCAAGCTCCTAGTTGGCTCACAGCCAAACAGACTGAACTGGGCTAAGACAAGAGCATCCTGTGGAGATCAGGCACCAGCTCATGCCTCTGGAACTGGGAGACTTCCATGCCAGCAGAAGACAGCATCACACCCGTGTCCTCATCTGCTGGACCTTGGCTTTCAGCTGGCTGGTTTGCAAAGAAGAGCCGAGGTCTAGGCCAGAAGGAGAGAAGGAGGAGGATGCATTTGGAAGGACCTAGAAGTTACATGATAAATGCCAGAGGTCTCGGGCTATCTGCTTGGGAGCTCTTATTACTTCAGTCATTCTCAGGGGGAGAAATCAGCTCATAGCAAACCCAACCTGAGACCCTTTCCCGTGCTAGTGTCAATCAAGGAGTCGAACTGAGTAATTCTATTTTTCACTGCTGCTGTTTCTATTTTGTTCCTTGATGTCTTCTAAAGAACTATACTCTTCTACTTGGAAAGTGTGCTTGCTTATTTTTATTCCACATCTGAAGTAAGAATTTAATAACCATCAAGTCTGGGTAAGGCTAGGTAAACTGGACAATATGACAAGAATAGGGTAGAGGGGAGGAGTGTTAATTATTTTTATCACTGTAGCAACCTGTGAAAATTTAAATATTTTAGAACATATAAAGTGGACGGTAAAAACTACAAAAGAAAGCAGATTTAAAAAGTAAATAAGGGAAGAGATAAACCAGTTGAAGGAAACATTTGAGATGAGCTAGTAGCAGTATGTGCATTGTGGATTCAGATCCAAATATCCTGATAGCCAGTGTCCAAAAAAGAGAAACAATTTTCACTGATAAGAGACATCACACAAGTTCAGCTGGTACTTAAGTCTAGAAGGACAGGTGGGCTGACGTTGTCTTACTCAATAGAAGCAGCTGTAACTTTGGTAACAGTAATATACACCAGTGTTTGGGCCAGAGGAAGTGTTGTGCTCTCTAACAAGTTTCAATTCAGTATCTTTTTTTTTAAACATTTAATTGGACACAGCAGGATTGTCCTAGAGGGGCTACGGTGCAGCAGCACGGAGGAGGCAAAGTAATCTTTCTGTGTTTCTACCATAGGAGGATCTGCTAATAATTTTTCTAATGAGCAAAAGGACCCCATACTACAGTGAAATCCCGGGCCTGTGCCAACTTAGGCTCAGCTGGCACGCAGGGGAAGCAAGGAGACTAACATTTATTGAGCATGGCACATCCATCACTTTCAAATGCTTGCAATGAGCCTGTGGACCCCAATTCAGCTCCTACTCAGGGGCTTCCCTCCCCAAGTTGGAGCTGCGTGCTGTGGGCCCTGGTTTTCATCACAGACTGGAGGACCAGGATGCATAGCTCTGTATGTTCACTTGGAATCCTGCAATGTCCAAGCAGGGGAACTTTGGAAACAAGGACACTTCACGCTACTGAACAGCTGCAGAAACTGAGGCCTGGACAGGGGCAAAGACCAGAGTAGAACCAGGCTTTTCATTTAGGATAACAAGTCAAGTATCCCTAAAATGTCAAGTAATAATAACAACGCCTTGTCAGTGTATAGTAGGAGCACAGTTAGCAAGGTGCTTCACACCTTCTGTGTCATTTCATCTGCCCCACAGATTGGCAGGGAGATAAGTAGACCTTATGCTTTCAGTGAACGTCATACTGCACAAAGAAACATTGACACGTACCCTATGCTCCCCCCATAAGCCAGCAGTGATTGAAGTCATTCCACAGGTAACTGAATTGGGGTTTAGGAAGGAGAAATGAACTGCCCAAGGTCACACAGGAAGTGGCAAAGCTAGGACTCAGTCAAGGTCACCCAACTTCACATTTAAGGTTTGTTCAATCTTGCCATGATTCCCTTCACATAAATATAGGGATGGGCGAGAAGAAGCACATTTGGATATCAATGCACCATTTCCAAAGTCACTAAGATCCTAGGGCCGGAGGTCAAACTGCCTGGGTTTCATCCTCAGTTCTGCCATTTCCAGGGCTGTGCCATTTACTTAACCTTACTGTGTCTCAGTTTTCTTACCTGTAAAATGGAAAGAATGATAATAACTTCCACACTTCTTTATTGTGAAAATTAAATGATCATGTGAGAAAGCATTCAGATGGATGTCCTGCTCAGCCCTCGAAAAATATTAGCTCACGGTATTTTTTAAATGATAAAAGTCATAATAAAACAGCTGTATCAAAGTAATACGAAATAAAAAGTTTTTATAAAAAGTGAAAACTTGAGGTCAGGTGCACTGGCTCACAACTGTAATCCCAGCACATTGGGAGGCCAAGGCAGGCGGATCACCTGAGGCCAGGAGTTCAAGACCAGCCTGGCCAACGTGGTGAAACCCCAACTCTACTAAAAGTACACAAATTAGCTGGGCATGGTGGCAGGCGCCTGTAGTCCCAGTTACTCAGGAGACTGAGGCAGGAGAATTGGTTGAATTCAGGAGGTGGAGGTTGTAGTCAGTCGAGATCACGCTACTGCACTCCAGCCTGGGTGACAGAGCAAGATTCCATCTCAAAAAAAAGAAACAAAAACGAAAACAAAAAAACAGAAAAGAAACTTGACACACATCTTTTCTGACATTTCAGTTTCAGATTTTTGTTTTCTTTTGTAGAAAAACGGGAAATATACAGGCATAAAGAAAACAAAAAATTACTGTAACCCCAACACATAACAATAATCATAATGTTTTGGTGTTTTTCCAGCTGTCTTTTATTCTAACATATGAACTACAAACTTTGTTTCTATAATGTGCTTTTTATTTGGCATTAAAACATGCGTATTTTCCTATGCCACTGAATAGTTTTTTAAAGTATAACTTTCAACCATCATAAAACTATGTTCTTCTGTAGGTGGACCATAATTTATGTACCCATTACATAATGGTTGAGTGAAGTTGACCATTCATTGTTGAGTGAAGAGTCTACATCAGATTTGCAGCTGCCTCATTGACACTAACACTGTGACTTGTGCATAATAGGCGCTTAATAAACATTCAGGAGACTGAAAATTCACATTTTGATAGGTGCTTCCAGAAAGTTCATACCAATTTACATTCCTGCATTTATTGCATGAGTGTCTTTCATGCAGTAATCTCAACAGCATTTAATTTAAAAAATAAAAAAAAATGCCAATTTGTTGAGTAAAATATGGGACATTACTATTATTGTAATTTTTAATTTATTTGATCAATAATGAGGTTGACAGTTTATTCATATTTTGATTGGCCATCCGTATTGTATTTTTCCCTTTTCCTTTTTTTCCTTTCTTATTTTTGTCTTTCCCACCTTCTTTTGAAAGTACCATTCTTGAAGGAACAGGCACCAGACTAGCAGGCCTGATACATGTCTTTGGATACCGTCACATTTCCAGATAATTCATGAGGTTCATAATAATGAATTGGGTGCTTGCTAATTATTTTAAGATAATTGCATGAATAAGTTCAGATACTCATTAATTCTGAGAAAGCTGTGATAACTCTCAGGTATTAATGAATTTCTTACTCAAGTTTAGGGAGTTGGCAGTTGACACACAGCTTTCCTGACATTTCAGCTTCAGATTGCCATTTTGTTTTCCTGTAATTCCACGCACACCTTATTAAAGTTTAATTATGGCTCGGAGAAACCTTCATATAAGGCATTAGCATCCAGTTAATTACTGAGAAGTGATGACAATTGAAGACAAATGGATTTTATTTCCTATCATGACAACATATTCCCTCCCACCACCTGCCCAGTACAGGTGCACATTTCTTTGGCATGGATGCCCTACTTGCTGTTCAGGAAATCACAGAACATTCTAGAACTACAGGTCAGAATATTTGATTTTTTGCCTCCAAAGCAATGCTCAAATCCTCCTGGAAAGATGTTGTCCATTCTCTTCTTGGAACAGCTTTGGAAACCAAAGGCTAGCTTCTACTAATAGTCACTTATTCCAAGATCTTATTATTGATGAACAATAAGTTCTTTTTTTAATCATAGTGAAGTCCTTCTTGGCGGGGTGTGGGGGCTCACGCCTGTAATCCCAGCACTTTGGGAGGCCACACTGGGTGGATCACATGAGGTCAGGGGTTTGAGACTAGCATGGCTAACATGGAGAAATCCTGTCTCTATTAAAAGTACAAAAATTAGCTGGGTGTGTAATCCCAGCTATTCAGGAGGCTGAGGTAGGAGAATTGCTGGAACCCAGGAGATGGAGGTTGCAGTGAGCTGAGATAGCACCACTGCACTCCAACCTGGGTGACAGAGTGAGACTCCGTCTAGAGGAAAAAATAAAGAAGGCTGGGTGCAGTGGCTCACACAAATAATCCCAGCACTTTGGGAGGCCGACAGATGAATCACTTGAGGTCAGGAGTTTGAGACCAGCCTGGCCAACATGGTGAAACCCTGTCTCTACTGAACACACACACAGACATACACACACACACAATTAGCTGGGTGTGGTTGCCCACACCTGTAGTCTCAGCTACTCGGAAGGCTGAGGTGGAAGAATCACTTGAACCTGGGAGGCTGAGGTTACAGTGAGCCAAGATCGCGCCACTGCACTCTAGCCTGGGCGACAGAGAGAGATACTCTGTCTCAAGAAAAAAAAAAAAGGTTAAAAAAAAGAGTGAAGTCATTCCTGCTTTAATTTCTGCCACTTACTCCTATGTGACCTTAGAAAGTTCTGTTGTTGTAATTTCCTCATTTCTAGAATGATGGTCCTTGTGACAGTTTGAATGTGTACCCAGAAGTTCATTCATTGGAAACTTAATCCCTGATGCAGCAGTGTTGAGAGATGGAACTTTTAAGGGGTGTTTAGGTCATGAGGGCTCTGCCCTCATGAAGAAATTAATGAAGTTATTGTGGGAGTGGGTCAGTTTTCATGGGAGTGGGTTTCCAATAAAAGGATGGGTTCACCCCATTTCCCTGCTCCCTCTCATGTGTGCTCTCTTGCCTGTCCTCCTTCTGCCATGGGATGACGCACCAAGAAAGGCCTTGCCAGATGCAGGCTCTTTGACCTTGTACTTTCCAGCCTCCGGACCTGTAAGAAATAAATCTCTGTTCTTTATCAATTACCTAGTCTCAGGTATTCTGTTATAGCAGCACAAAATGGGCTAAGACACTTCTGGAGTAATCACCCTGTGTTAAGTCATCATTCTAAAGTCCAAGATGTAAGCAAAGTGCTTCACATATGAAGGTTGCTTAATAAATTTTGTTTCCCCTTTGTGCAATGCCTTTCATTGCAAAAAGGGATAGGAGGGAGCTAACACTGATTAAGGGTCTACCATTTAATGTCATCTCCTCTGGAGACTTTCCCTCTCCCATCTTAATTAGTACTCACAACAATCCTGTGGAGTAGATAATATTATTATCTTTATTTTACAGATGAGGAACCAAAGTTCAAGGAGGTTCAAGGTCTTACAGATTTGGTGGTGCACTTGCTCTTCCCACTGCCTGGTGGAGCGCTACTCAGTCATATTAGACACAATGGGGTTGGTCTATGGGAGGGAGTACCAGGAAGCATGAGGAGCCTACCCTTCCACAAAGAGTCAAGATGCCTTCACAAAGATGCCTAATGCTGTGAGGTCATGAATGCCAAGTGCTCTAGTGTTTCAGAGGTGGATGAGATCCCTACAGATGAGGCCCCAGGAAAAGCTTCAAGGTGGAGGCCGGTCTGATTCTGGCCTCAAAGGATGAAATGATTCAGATAAACAGCAAAGCAAAGCAAGAGGGAGAGATAATAGCAAAGGCAGAGATGTAGGAGTGAGCAAGGGAGACTGAGTTAGCAGTCCCTGGAACAGAAGGTATGCACAGGGAGGTGGGAGAGAGAGTGCTAGGAAGGGAGGTTTGCACATGGAACATGGAGGGTTTTCAGTGTCATGTTCAGGGCTTTGGACTTATTCTTGAGACCTGGGTTTCCCAAAGGGAGCTCTGCTCCTGGGGAGAGCCTCAGAGGAAAGAATAAAACAGAATTCCCTGTACATCACCTCTTTCCTGGTGAGTTACAATGCACATTAGCATGTTACACGGTCTGGGCAGTACTACAGAAAAGAAATGCATACAAGGTGTTTATTTTTTTTAACTTTCCACTGGGAAATTTCCAATTAAATAAGATTAAAAAATTGAACCTAGCAGAGGAGCAATAGAAACCGTCCCCTCCCAGGTTGGAAGGTAATTCAGTCACCCCTGGGGTTTCTCTTCCTGAGAAGAAATCATGAACCTGTGGCTTGGATGACTGCAGCTACTTCCTCCCAGTACGCCCCTTCCTGGCTTTCTTTTTCCTCTCAGTTTCCAGAGTTTGAGGCTCGTAAAACTCTTTATTACATTTTACTCACATAATACTCAGATGGGGTGGTCATCCCCATTGTAGAGATGAAGAAACAGAGTCTCAGAGTTGAAGCACCCTCCCAAAATCCCATAACCAGGTGGGGGTAGAGCCATCACGGGCACCCAGGGCCACCATCTCCCAGTGTGGGGTTCCATGCTCTGCTGGCTGACTCCTCCCCTGTCCTTTCTGGGGCGACCAGGCTTCTACTCCATTTTAAGGAGCAATGGATGTAGATTGGCTTTATTTGTAGGGGTGAGAGTGCACTTGGGAAGGAAGATCTGGTTCCATGATGTGGGGGCAACATGAGGAAGTGGGGGAACTCTAGGGAAGTGATTTACTTATTTTTTGAGTGCTTACTATGGTCTCGACACTCATGAAAACATTCCAATCTTTGAAAAGTGGGAGGGAGGCATGGTGTCTGGATTTCTTGGGTGCAGTAATGGTGGGCTTTTGTTTGCTATTTTGATGACAGTTTTGTAGGGTTTATACTTTCACAATTTGAGTGATGTATGTTTCCCAGGTATGAGGTTGATTTCATGTCTATGGTGGACACTGATATCTCACCCCATCTCCCTTCAAGGAAACACAGACCTATTGCCCTCTGCTGTCAGCAGAGGTCTCTGACATCAGCTCCCTTAGAGACCGCTTTAGGCTACAGAGAGGAGTTCCACCTAAGATCTTGTCCCTTCCAGAGATAGCCCATGTCCACTCTTGATCCATGTGGAGTTAGAGAGGCCTGGCCACCTTGGCCCAACTTGGAGTAACTCTGAAGGGCCATTGAGATCCGAGCTCCTGTGGGTTTGGCAAGGTTTCCTGTTGGGTCTGGCAAATTACAGTTTGACTTCTCCCCACTCTGTTTGTCCTGTTTCCTTCCCCTCTGGTCCCAAGGGTGCTCCTTCGGGAACATCCTGCAGACTAAACTCTACCTCAAGGTCTGCTTCTTGGGAACTAGGGTGACCAGGCACCCCAGTTTGCCTGGGATGTGGGACCAAGACGGTCCTGGGCAACTAGGATCCTACAGCAAACCCAACCTCAGACAATGTCCTTCTGTTTATTACTGCTATCTTTTTGAGAGGCAGGGTCTCACTATGTTGCCCAGGCTTGGGTGCAGTGGCTATTCACAGGTGTGATCATAGCTTACTGCAACCTCAAACTCCTGGGCTCAAGAATCCTCCTGCCTCAGCTTCTTAAGTAGCTGGAACTATAGACATGTGCCACCATGCTATGCTGTGTCTATATATTCTAATACTTTCACGGCAACAAATTATTTCATTATTTACACAGTTGGTAGCAGGGCATTTGCCATATCCCCCTTAATGCTTCCCCAACAATATCATGGCAATCTTGGGGACATGGGTATTATGGTTATTATCTCCCCAATCTTGGTGAAGCAGGTATTAGCCCTAGGAAATTAGGGCTCAGAGAAGTTAAGAAACTTTTCCTAGGCCACACAGCACAGTAGAAACCTAGGCCTACTGAGTCCAATGCCGGCGCTCTAACCACCAGGCCTCTTTGGTTTTAAGACACGCACCTTGGCCGTATGTTCCAAACACAGCTGCAGGTAACTAAGGAGGCAGAGAAGAGCACTTACTGAATCCCAAACAGGCTTGGAGCTTTTTACAAAATAAAATTGCACTTTTTATTCAATGCCTACTTTCCCATGCAGGGCTAGTTTTAAGCTTCTGAACTTTCTGCTAATTACTGTCACATTAATTAAAAAATAAATCCTTTTTAATTTCGTAACAGGTGGTTTGTGAGGCTGGAAGAGGAGTTGAAACTTGTGTGTAATTATTGTGCGGTGTATTTGCATTTCTAATTGCATTGAGGGACACCGAAGGCCAAGCTTCCAGTCTCTGGGCTGTCTTTCACCTGCACCGCGGTGCTGAGTTGTTGGCGGCGGCGGCAGCGTCTTTTCTCCAAGTTGCACCTGTGAGAACGGCAGCTCCAGCTGGAGTCCCAAGACTTCCAATCAACACAGAGAGCCACAGGGCCTGCGCCTGCGTGGGTTTGCTGTGAGGAGCCTGCAACGCATCGAGGAGCCCAGCGCCCAGCCCCACACCTGGCATCGGCAGGGTGCTCAATAAATGCTGGCTGACCACGGCTGTTCCTGAACGAATCCTTTTCTCGCTTATCTGACACAAGCACGGGGCGGGCGCACCGTGGGCTGGCAGCAAGGGTTCCTGAGGCCAGGACTCTTGGATTTGCTCCACAGGTGTCTGCGTATCCATCTGGAAACTGAGCGTCTGCGCAGGGAATCTATTTCCTCTTCTAACTTCTGAATTGCTTTAGATGCTTCTGACTTCTGAACTCCTTTAGATACATGCTGTCATTTACCAGGAACATCCTAACATTGATGATTGAGGCTTCTTTGGCCATTTCTGCCTCCACAAGCCTTTCTTTTTCTTTTTTCTTTTCTTTTCTTTCTTTAAATTTTTTATTTTATTTTATTTTATTTTATTTATTTTTAGACAATGTCTAGCTCTGTCGCCTAGCTGGAGTGCAGTGGCATGATCTCGGATCACTGCAACCTCAGCCTCCTGGGTTCAAGCAATTTTCCTGCCTCAGCCTCCTGAGTAGCTGGGATTACAGG
>NW_012114788.1:2283181-2293183 GCF_000951035.1 Colobus angolensis palliatus
CCAGGGAAATCAACCAATCAGGGCTTCTGACAAAATGAAGACCAAGAATGATATAGAGGAAGTGATGCTAAGTTTTATTTCAGGCCAGCCTTATCTCCCTCATCTCTTTGATCTCATCACAACCCTGTAGGATAGGCACCATGATGCCCATTTTATAGATGAATAAACAGAGGCTCTTTGAGGTTAAGTAACTGACCGTGTATCCTTTAAGTACGTGAGTCACAAGCCAAACCCAGTCTATCTAATTCCAAAACTCTTCATCTGCCTCCTGTACATGTGGCCTTCCTTACATCAGTAAATAAAGGATGCAGTTTATTGTAAGTAAACTACATCCTTACAGTTTCTTGGGTCAGACATCCTGGAGTCACCTTTGACTCCTCTCTTTCCCTCACACCACACATGTAACCCGTTGGGAAATCCCACTGAATCTATCTTTATGACATATCAAGAATGCAAGCAGGTCGCCACCTCCCTGCTCCCACCTGGGTCTGAACACCTCCATCTCTCACCTGAAATAATGACGGGTCTCACCACCTCTGCACTTACCCACATTGTGTACTTGCAGCACAGCAGCTGGGCTGCTAATAAAATGTTTCCCCGACACTGCCCTCCCATGGCTTCCATCCCACAGTAAGTCAAAGCCAAGTCCTCACCATGGCCTGTACTGCCCTGCACAGCGGAGACTCTCTGAGCTCATTGCCTACCACTTCTCCCCAGGGCCTCACACTGCTTTCCTAAAAGCTCTCCAAGTACAGGCTTCTGCCCTTGCTGTTTTCTCCTCCTGGAATGTTCCTCCCTCAGCATTGACATGGCTTTCTGCTCTCCCATCCTTATGGTTTTCAGGGTGACTCTAATGTCACCTGTTTAAAATGGAAACGAACCCATCAGCACACCCTGTGCTCCTCTCCTGTTTTATTTTTTCTCCACAGTGCTCATCACCATCTGGTATCCTACCAGTACAACCCTACTGATTTGTTTATTGTCTGTCTTCTGTGATTAGATCTTCATCTGTTTGGCTCACTGCTCCATCCCAGGTGCCTTGAACAATGCCTAGTGCATAGGAGGTGCTCAGCAAGTCTTGAATGAATGAATGAATGAATGAGTGAATCCTGCCACTCCCTCAAGGGAAAGGTGAGATGACCTCTGAGCAGCGGCTAGTGAAAAAACTTGGGAGACAAGGTTGGGGAGAGGTGTTCCCAGCGGGCTGCTGAATTTCCACTACTGGTCTAGGGGGTGAATGAAGGGATAGCTCAGGAGGCCCCTAGAGTATTAACTGCTGGGCCCTGGTCTGTGGATCGCTGTGAATGCCAAGGATCTCCAGATGGGCTCTGAACCAATCCAATAATGCAAATCCTCTGTCCTTTCAGGAGAGTGACTGGCATGGCCAAATAATTTTTACCTGTTACTAAGCCTACTTCTCAGCAATCTACAAAACACAGGCTCTGGAGCCAAACTGTCTGAGTTTAAAACCCAATTATTACCACTTGTCACCCGTGAGTGACTTCAGGCAAGCTGGTCAGTCTCTCTGTTCCACCTTTATAAAATGAAGACAATCCAGACAATCCTTATACCCATTTATAGCATCATGAAGATTCCAGGAGACAATGCCTGCAGAGAGCTTAGTACAGGGACGGGCATGAATTAGCATTCAATAAAGGTCAGCTCTTGTAATTAAGTGAGGTGTAGAGAGTTACTAAACATCGATACTCACAAATGAAATTTGTGTGTTGCTGGAGTTTACTGAAGACTTTAATTTGGCATTCTAGCACAAAAGTCCGCATGCCAAGCAATCTGGGTGGTACTGCCACGCCCCCACCACACCTGAGCTGAGTTGAGAGTTCCAGTTAATGACTGGGGATGTGCGTGGTTACCAGCGACAGCATCAGCAGTGTTGTCTTGAGTTGCCGCTGCTTTCCAGCTGCCACTGTTCCTGCTTTTTAATGATAAATTGCCATTAGTTTAGTTTCATCATTACCCATTTAGTTTGTTGTGGGTTGTTTGCTTAACAACAGTAATTTGGGCTTATGATTTTTCAGTGGCTGGGTTTTAAGGCATGTATGCATTGCACTTCAACGATGCATCATCTATCTCTCTTCCTAAGGCAAATCTTTCTCTAGTATTTCCCTAAAATCGTCTGCTTGTAACACTTTCATGTTATCTCTGAGTTCTTTTTTTGCTAAAAAAACAGGGACAGATGAACAGGAGGCTGTGAGTGGTTTTACTCTGCTGAAGCAGGCTGTGGTCAAAGAGGATGACAGACAGTGTTCTAGATCAATCTCCCCTCTCCCGACCGTTTTATTGATGGGAAAACTGAGGCTCCGTGAGGTAAAGGATCAGAGTTCATACACAGTCGCTAAAATCTAGTCCTCCTGGCTTGGGCTTCTTCCACACCACATGACCTGCCTAGGCCAGTTCCCTTTCTCCATGGAGGACTTTGGATCCTAACGAAGGTGCCTTGAAATTGCCCACTCTTGGGTTAGAGTCTCCTCCTGGATCTTTCAATATGGGCCTGGTTTGAAGTAGATTTATGTAGTGTGTAAGAGTTGTAGCTCTAGAGTCAGACTACTTTGTTGAACTGTATGACTTGGATGAGTTACTTAATCTCCTTGTGCCTCAATTTCCTCAGCTGTAAAATGAGGATAATGATAGCACTGACCTCCTATATCTGGCAGAAGTTGGTAAGACAGTTCATGTAGCATGCATAATGCCTGGCACATAGAAAATGCTCAGTGAAGGCTGGGTGCAGTGGCTTATGCCTGTAATCCCAGTAGTTTGGGAGACTGAGGCGGGAGGATCGCGTGAGCTCAGAAGTTTGAGACTGGCCTGGGCAACACGGCGAAACTTCGTCTCTACAAAAAAAAAAAAAAAAAAAAAAAAATTAACTGGGCGTGGTGGTGCACACCTGTAATCCCAGCCACTTGGGAGGCTGAGGTGGGAGGATTGCTTGAGCCCAAGAGGTGGAGGCTGCAGTAAGCCAAGATCGCAGCCTGGGTGACAGAGAGACACCCTGTTTCCAAAAAAAAAAAGAAAGAGAGAGAGAGAGAGAGAGAAAGGAAAGAAAAGAAAAGAAAAGGGAAGAGAAGAAAAAGAAAATGCTCAGTGAATAATGATTATTGTTAATATTTTTGGAACCTCTCAGGGCATTATTATGCCCATTTAATAGATAGGAAAATGGAGTGTCAGAGTTGTACAGACTCTGAACTCAAGACTTGTGGGTATACAGCCAGAGTCTTTCTATTCCCAACACCACCTTCAGGGCTAACCTCGGTGTCTCTGTGCTTAGGTTCTCCCTTGACACTCTCTTCCTCTTCATTGGTGCTCCACTGTGTAGCCGGGCAGTCCAAAGTAGCTTTCTACACATTTCTAGGCTACTTGGAATCATTCTGTCTTTGTTCTGCATGAGCAGAGCCTCTCTCCCATTCCTTTGCAAGTGGCTTGGCGGCAGAGACTGCTATTTCTTTAAAACACATCTGAGAGAGGGTGGCACAGAGCAGGAATGCCCATCTGATAGGTCCCCCCTGCCTGGCTGATGGGAAGATGGCTGGGATGGGGTTTGGATGGGGAGGCACTGACAGGTTCCAAACAGACTGCAAGCTTCCCTGTGGCCTGTGGAGTGCTGCTCCTGGGTGGGGAGAGGCCCTGGGGCATTTCATGCCCTGGTCCTCCACCTCAGCTCTTGCACCTGTGAGTCGTTCAACACGTGTGCTTAGGGTGGACAATTGGGGCAAAGACAGGAAACACCTTCCTTTGAAACTGAAGCTAGTAAATTCAACATAAAGGAGGTGAGATTAAGCCATCAGCAGCAGAGACCTGGTCTAAGAAACAGCTTGGAGCTGGGTTGTTACAGCATTGAAGGGGTTTCCTAAATCTCAACACAAGCTTTGAATACAATCACCATTAGAGAAGTAGTAGCATCTATTGTTATAATAGAAGATAAAGGCCTGCTCCAGGGTGAAGGAATCAGGAATTGGCTGTCTCCTGTGCTGAGAAAGGGTGGGGGAGATAGCTGCCATGCACACCTTAATCTTTCCTTCTGGAGTGAGAAACAGGACTAAGGTTTACAGAGCACCTACTGTGTGCCAGGCAGTGTGCTAAGGATCCTGTCTTCCTTTATATGCTCCAGCCACACTAACCTTCTTTTCCTCTCAAACCTAATTTTTTCCCACCAGAGGGCCTTTGCACGTGCTGCTCTTCCTGCTTCTTCTCCCTGTCCTTTGCACGCATGTCTGCTTAATACCATTCAAGCTTTAGCTCAAGGTCTGTCTTCTCCGAAAGGTCTTCTACAACCCTAGTTAAAGCCATATCTCCACCCTGCCCCACCATCACACTCTTCCACATCCCTGTATTTTATATTCTTTAATACACTTCTCCATTCTCAAATATTTTATTTATTTGCTTGCTTATTTTCTGCTTCCCACCACTACAATGTAAGCTCTTTGAGGGATGGGATTCTTTCAGCTTTGTTCACAAAAATGTACTTGAAGTCTAGAACAGTGCCTGGCACATAGTATGTGTTTAACAAATATCTTTTGCCATCTGGTGGCTGGGGTCTTTCCCCATGGCATTTTATGCAAACCTCACTAAGATCCCGGGAGGTGGTATAATGGTTCCATTCTTCACACAGGATCAGGGAGCATGAGGGACTTTCTCAGTGAATAAGTAATAAAGCCAGGATTCTACCTAGGTTTTTTTGTTTTTTGTTTTTTGTTTTTTTTTTACTTCAAAACTGTACTTTTAAGTACACCACACTTCTTCACCAGGGGAGAGACAGGGACCTGAGATCAGCATAAGGTATTGACACTAGCCATTTGATAACCAAGATCCCTTCGACTTCCATCAAGCAACCATCTGGTCTTGGGCCGGTTTCTAAGGACGTCTTGCCGAAAGAAGAAGGTGCTGACCACCTGACGTGACTCTTCCATGTTGCCTAGCAGTCATCTTTTCCAAGGAAAGCTAATCACTGGGCATTCTATTTATCCTCCAGTCTTTTGTGAGAGCTTGGTTAATAAGAGCCTCCACCCCACGCCTGCCCCTTGGAGGCTGTAACTCCTGGGGCTACAGATACAAGGAGCTCCGGATCAGGCACAGCTGAGAAGCAAATCCTGCTGCCACCCCATGAAGGGTGAATAAGGTATGCTCAGACGAAACTTGTTTCAGCACTTCAGGCCAAAAATCATCACCACATAAATCTTGCACGGAACATCTCCTCCACCCCAGAAAGGTGGCCCATTTCTTTCAAGTGATATCAGACAGGGCAAAATTCCTAAATAAGCAACGAATATGGACACTGTCTGGAAGTCAGCTGTTGTAATGGCTTGCCTGGGTTCATGCTCCTCACAGCCCCCTCCTGTTTACAACTGAATCCCTGGCTTCACTCCCACTCCCAGCTATAGGCTGAGCCCTGAACCCTGCTCCAGAATGTGTCTGCCCTCCTCCAGCCACTTCATCTCAGGGCCAGCTCAGACCTGACGCTCCAGCTCTAATTATTGGGTAAACTGTCTCACACTCGGACTTGGCTCACTACTGAATGTCAATTCCAGTGACTAGAAATGCATTTCACAAATTAATTGTTATTTTTGTGGGTGTCTAAAAGTGAGTGGAGTAGGTAGGGGGCTGTGGCTCCTGTTTTTCTTCCTTCCTGGTAGCAGCTCCCCTGGAGGACAGCTTCTGTGGGTCACTCTCAGGTTCATCTGAAGACACAGCCTGAAGCCCACTCCTTCATCTTTTCCAGCAATTTCATAAGCATTCAATTTCCTTTTATGAGTCCCTTTTATACCTAAAGTGACCATGGCTGTTTCTCTTTCCTGCACTGAACTCTGACTGACAGTCTACTGTGTGCCTGGTCTTGGGCTAAGCTTTTGGGTCAAAGAAGCAAGTCAGACACAGTCCTGTCCCCAGGGTGCTCATTCTGGTTGGGCGGGAGTAGGGGGTGATGTGAGAACTTGAAGGGGACCACTGGATAGACTTGGTGGGGGAAAGCCCCAACTCTGCAGATCATGGAGAGGGTATCTGAGTGTCAGAGAGGGCTCTCCTAGGCCGTCCCCAACACAAGGAGCAGTTTTCAAGGCAAAGAAACAGCAGCACGACCTTCTAGGTGGAGATGAATCATATACAAAGTTCTCCTCTTAGCTTCTCTCCTAGAGGTGGCCTCACTTCCTGCAGAGTGACTCTCTGACCTGCCTCTCCGTGGGCCTGGAGTGCCCCGCACTGACATCTCAGCATCTGCACCGGCCCCTGCCTGCATTCTGACACCCTTCTGTGCTACCTTTGCTTGCCTCTCATGAGGCTGACCCCTTACCCGATGTCATCTACCCACCTCCTGCCACTGCTGATGGGGGAGAGGAAGGGACCTGACCTTCAAGAGGCACTCGTGTGTGCCAAGCATACGATGCCAAGTGATTTCCAGACACACTATCACATTCACCCATCCATTCAACAAGTGTTTCTTGCACACCTATTAGATCCTGGATACTATTCTAGCTCTAGGAGATACAGGATTGAACAAAACAGATGTAAGAATGTGGATCTCACATCCTAGTGAGGTAGACAACCAACAAGGAAACAAGTCCAATAGGACATGGAATACATCTGATGATGTTAAGTGCTGTAGGGAAGAGTGCCAAGACAGGGATGGGGACCAGGAAATGGCAGGACCTGTTGCAGTGTTCAGTAAGTGGTTGGGGAGGTCTCACTGAGAAGCCGGCATTTAAGTAAAGATCTAAAGGGAGTGAAGGAGCATCTGTGCAAACATTTTTGGGGAAAACACCAGGCAGAGGTGGGAGGATCCTTGAATCTTCACTGCGGGGACAGCTACTGTGGTTGACCTCACTTCACAGGCAGGGAAATGAGAGCCCTGAGAGGCTGAGCATCTTGCTCAATGTCCCACAATTACAATCCCGAGGCACACACGTCCTGCCATAGAGCCCACGCTGACACACCTTGCTGCCTCTCGTTCTCTCCTGGCCCTGGGTTCCAAATTCCTGGCAGGCCTTTTTGCCCTACCTGGGGCTGGCCCAGGCCTGTCCAAGCCCCAAGGGTGTGTCTGGTCAATGGATCCCCTGTCTTCCTGGCCTGCCCCATACTCTGTGCTGACAGCTGATACAGAGCTCACCTCACTTTTGGCAGGATGACAGTTTCTATATTTAGGCGACTCATGAATCTTTCTGGGATTCTGATGAATTGCTGTTTTCCTGAGCTCTGGCTGGAGTTGCTCTTCTCTGTGATTCAAACGTTAATGCTCCCCAAGGTCTCTCCTGCAGGAGTTACTGCTGGGGGGTAATTGAATGTGGCAGAGCTTCCTCCAGCCACTACTGACCCAATTCCTCTTGGCTCAAACCTCAGGCAGGAATGGAGGTGGCATTGGAGGGGTAGAGAGCTCACTAGGCTCTCTGGAAACAGCTGTCCCAAAAGCACATGCATGCACACACACAAACACACACACACACACACACACGGTTATGCACACATGCAATCCCAACTGTTGCAGGGGCTTGCTCAAGACTTGCTTGCCGGCAGCTATGTCCTGTAATTGAACCCTTTGGAATAATAACCCACTTGTCAAGAATCTCTTGGAGTCAGGCCCTGTCCTGGAACTGTCCGTGGGTGATCTTCCAAGGCAAAGGACTTCAGAATGCCCCTTGCCTTGCCCATGTCTAAATTTCCCTAGTATCCCATCATCATTAGGAGCTGGTCACTTGGCTCTTCTCCCTGACACACTCCTAACCTCCAACACAACAATCTGGGCCCCACTCTTTCTCTTTGGTGAGCTCTCTCTGCCCTTCCTTTTGATTCATGTGTCTCCCTTCCTCTCATGCTTAGCGTGTATATCTTGGTTCTTCTTGCTATTTCTATCATCTTCAATGTATTTAAACGCTGTTTGAGGTGTAAGGAAAACAGAGACTAAGTAAACCCCTAGCATAGAACCCGGACGCTGGTCCAGGAGGCCCCACATGGCCCTGAGATCCTATTCTGGACCCAGAGTTTCTGGATGGGCACCCCCTGTGCAGGAGGTCTGTGCCAGAGATTTGTCTACCAATCCTGGTCATCTCTGGCCCAAGAGCTGGGCTTTCCCCTTTGTGGGTTCAGGCATCTAGGGAGAAGAAGGGAGGGCCTAATAGTCATGCTGTGCCATGCTGAGATTTGCAGAATATCGAACTTTATGGGAGACTCTGACTTGGTCTAGTTTAAGTGTCTCAATGCTCATAAGAGAAAACTAAGGCCTGAGCTGGGTAGTTACAGAATGGCTCAGTCTTGGGTCGGGTTTTCTAAGTACTGGGCTGTCTTCTAAGGGTGTGTGTGTGTGTGTGTGTGTGTGTGTGTGCGCACACACATATATTTGTGAATATTTAGGCGGTAGGTGTTTCAAAGGTTGGTTGAGAAGGGGTTTGGTAAGGATGGGGGAATCTGATTGTTCTCTAAATAGACTCAGCCCACAAATCAGCCAAAAAAGCCTTTCTTTCTAGGTTCTTGGATTCCTGATGCCACTCTGACCAAGCACCTCCTCACCCATTTAAGAAGCCCAGTTCCAGAGATAGTGATAAGGACATTGCTAATTTGGTTCCCTTGCTAACATACTCAGCTACCTTTTGAGGAGAGGAACAAGGAAAAGGTAAATGGTAATGGAGGATTTGCCTCCATGTAAGGACTTATTGAGGCATTCCCTGTAGACTAATTTTAGACTTCACTTTCACTTATTCTTTCATTCATTCAACCAATCGTTCACTCAGTAATTATGTATTGGAGACCAGTTGATATATTTCAAGCAGTGTGTGGAGGCATGGGAGGGTCAAAGACATAAATTAAAGAATAAAGGACTTACACCGCAATTTGGTGAACACCTTCTATCTCAATGTAGTGGACACTATAATACCCAGAGACATTAGGCATGTATGGACACTGTGCCCATTCCAACCTGGACTGAATTCCAGCTTGTGAGACCTTGGACAGGATATTCAATGATAATCATAAGTGCTATAATTTATAAAGTATTTCTGTCAGGCACTTGTCTAAGTACTTTCCTGAATTTACACAATTGCTCTAACCTTTTATTTCTTCATCTAGGGAATGGAGATGAGAATTCCTTCCTCACTGGTGGTGGTAAGGATTAAATAGGTAAATTAATGGTTACAAAGTTACCAACATATTGCTTGACCCATAATGGGTGCTTATTAAATGTTACTTATTAAATGCTATCTTCTCTGCTGTCAAAAAGTTCACTGTCTGGGGGAGAAAAAGTCTATGAACAGAGACAATAAGCATAAAGTTGACAGCCAAGTTCCAAATGACAGTTAGGACCAAGTACTGTCAGGGAGAGGGTCCAGGGCAGTGAGGAGTTCCCATTATCTGGGAAAATTAAGAAATGCTTGGTCCCATCTTGTTTCTGGAGTCCCTGAACTCTGCTCCCTCTCTAACTACAGGTGTTACTGAGGTCCTGGCATGCCTCATACCCCAGGACCCCTGGGTGAAGGCAAGACTCACTCCCCAGGGGCCTCAAATAAGGCCTCCCCCTCCTGGCCTCATCCTTGCAGTGACTGGAAGGAGGTGGGCTGCAGGGAAATACAGTGAGAGTCGAGACCACAGGCAGAGCCCAGAACCTGGGCAAACAGAATCCCACTCCCACTGCACTGCAGGAACTGAACGGCATTGCGTAAAGGTTGGCTTTGCAGAACGCATCTCGACAACTCATCAGAGAATGTCAAATTCAGCTAAAGCTTTAGCAATGACAGTGATTTGTTTGTTTCCACTGAAGAGCTCAAAAAAGAGGCAGGATTTTAACTTCTTCCAAAGAAAAGAGCATCATTTGGTAACAGACTGGAATCATAGAATCACAGAATCACAATATCTTATGACTAGAAGAGTTAGCAATGTCTGTCTCATTGACAGATTGTAACAATTCAGTGAGTCAGTGTATATAAAGTGCCTCCTACACAGCTTGGCATATAGTAGGTACACACTGACTGATCATACGTTCCAAACCCCATGTTAAAGATGAAGCACCAGACC
>NW_012114788.1:2293233-2300629 GCF_000951035.1 Colobus angolensis palliatus
TACAGTGAGAGTCGAGACCACAGGCAGAGCCCAGAACCTGGGCAAACAGAATCCCACTCCCACTGCACTGCAGGAACTGAACGGCATTGCGTAAAGGTTGGCTTTGCAGAACGCATCTCGACAACTCATCAGAGAATGTCAAATTCAGCTAAAGCTTTAGCAATGACAGTGATTTGTTTGTTTCCACTGAAGAGCTCAAAAAAGAGGCAGGATTTTAACTTCTTCCAAAGAAAAGAGCATCATTTGGTAACAGACTGGAATCATAGAATCACAGAATCACAATATCTTATGACTAGAAGAGTTAGCAATGTCTGTCTCATTGACAGATTGTAACAATTCAGTGAGTCAGTGTATATAAAGTGCCTCCTACACAGCTTGGCATATAGTAGGTACACACTGACTGATCATACGTTCCAAACCCCATGTTAAAGATGAAGCACCAGACCAACACATGACACTCAACATGTCCCAAGCCATATTTGCCCTCTGCACTTCTGCTGTCACCAGTCCCTGGTCCCATCAAATAGCACTCCTTCCTCCTCCTCGCCATTTCTCTTGGTGGCACCACCCTCCCAAGCAGTGAGCCAGCCATGACCAAAGCTCCTGAGGCAGTTGGGACTCCTCTCTTGACGTCTGTTCAGTCACTTGCTAAGTCACAGGGGTTCTACCACTGCAGTGACTTCCAGTTCTGCTTCTAGCTTCTTAGTACTGCCACCATCATACTAGTTGAGTTCCTTGTCATTTCTCACCTGGATCATTGTCACAGCCTCTGAATTGTTCCTGCCCCGCCTCCCCGACCCCCAACCCAGTTCCCTTCTCCAGTTTTTGTGTCTCTTCTCTCCAAACAATTTTACCCGTGATGCTAAACATATTTTTCCAAAGGCAGCTCTGCTGCTACTCCTCTATTTAAAAATCTTTAATGGCTCCCCACTGCCTACTGCATTAAGTACAAACTCCTCACTCTGGCATTCAAGGTCTTAACATAATAGTGCCACAGGCTGACTCTATGAGCCATGCTTAGCAAAACTAGATGATCTGCTATTACCCAAACATGACTACCCCATTTGACAATCCCAAGCCCTCGGCCTGACATGCCTTCCTCAGCCTCTATTTGCTTAAGGCCAACCCATCCTTCAGGGCCTTTCAAAAATACCCTTTCCTATAGGAAGTCATCCTTCCCATTTCTAACCAGATGTGACTGTTTCAATGTTCCCTCCAAAGCTCCTGTTGAAATTTAATTGCCATTGGAACAATATTAAGATGTGGAGCATTTAAGAGGTAATTACACTATGAGGGCTCTGCCCTCATTAAATGAAATAATGCCAATATTGCAGAATTGGGTTAGTTATTGAGGGAGTGGACTCCTGATAAAAGGATGAAGCTTGCCCTACTTTCTTTCTCTGTCTCACATGCCCACTTCCACCTTCTGCCCTTCACCATGGACACCTACTCTTCCCAGATGCAGGTGTCATGATCTTGGACTTCCCAGCCTCAGAATTGGGAGCCAAAAAACTTTGGTTCTTTATAAATTATGCCGTCTGCGGCATTCTGTTAAGACAGAAAGTTGGTGCCAAAGAGTGGCACTGTTGCTATAACAAATACCTGAAAATATGAAAGTGGCTTTGGAACTGAGTAATGGGTAGAGGCTGAAATAATTTGGAAAACCAGGCTAGAAAAAGCCTGTATTGCTATGAATGGAGCAGTAAGGAAGATTCTGGTGACGCCCCAGAAGAGAGGAGCTATAGGGAAAGTTTGGAACTCTTAGAAATTACTTAAATGGTAGTGATAAGAATGCTGGTAGAAATTTGGATGATAAAAGGCATTATGATGAGATCTCAGACAAAAATGAGGAACAAGGTAGTGGAAACTGGAGGAAAGACTATTCTTGTTATACAGTTGCAAAGAACTTGGTGGAATCGTGTCTGTGTCCTAGGACTTTGTGGAAGGCAGAACTTAAGGACAATGAATTAGGCTATCTGGAAGAAAAAATATCTAAGCAACAAAGCATTCAGGCTGCTGTGTGGCTACCTTTAACCACATATAGTAAGATAAAGTAGGAAAGAAATTATTAATACTTAAAGACAAAATTTGCAAATAAAAGGAAAGCAGAGTGAAAAGATTTGAAAAACTCTCAGTCTGGTCATATAAAGAAAAAAACCGCATTTTTAGGAGAGCAAACCAAGGGAGTGGCCAAGCAATAGTTTGCTAAAGAAACTAATACTGATAGAAGAAAGATAGATGCCATTCATCAAGACAATGGGATAAAGACCCCAAAGGCATTTCAGAAATCTTCAAGGCTGCCCTTCTCATCACAGGTCCAGAGCTCTAGGAGGGCAAAACGGTTTTAGGGGATGGACCAGGAGCGCTGTCCACAGGTTCACTGCCCAGAGCTGCTTGGGACCCTATGCCCCACATTCTAGCACAGCATTTTTCTGCTGCCCCAGCTAAGGCTCAAGTGGGCCCAGGTGTGGCTTGACCTGCTGGATGATAGAAGCAATAAACCTTGGCAGTGTCCGTATGGTGTGAATTCTACAGGAATACATAATGCAAGAGCTGTGGAGGCATGGCTTCCTCCACCTAGATTTCTTGCCCTATTCAGGGGAGTGGTTCAACCTCTGCTGTGTCTCTTTCCTTCCAGCTGCTCTCTCATTGTCCATGGTGCTTAGACAGTGTTTGAACAAACAACAAAATGGGGAAAGGCACTACCTCACTCAGAGATTTGCTGTGAAAAATCATTTAGATGAGACTGGTAAACCACTCAGCTCAGTGACTTACAGACAGCAAGCTTTCACTAAAAGTTAGCAATTATGGTTACAAATGAGAAAACAGAAGCTCAGAAAGGCTGTACAATGTACCCAAATAAAACAGCTAGAAAACAAAGGAGTCTGGCTTTGAACTCAAGTCTGTTTGCTTTCAAATCTCTCCTTTTCTCAAAATGCCACCCAGAGGTACATTGAAGATCTCTAGAATCTCTTGTGGTGTTTGAGCTCATGGAGTGGACCGTACGAAGTTGCAGAGTCAATGAAACCCCTGCTGAGTCTCACATCCTTCTCTGCCATATATAGCAGAGGGGGTTTCTGGGGAAGATGTCTATGAAGGTGCTTCTCACCCACCTTCTGGTCTCAGCACATTCCCAGCCCTCACGGTTACCTCTGATAGCTCCAATTCTCCTCCAGCTTCCACTGTAATAACACCTTCAGGAATGATATTCTTTTTAGCCCCCCAAGATTCGTCCATTTACATCAGAGCCAACTGTGTCCTTGCTAGGAAGGCAGCAGAGGGGAGAGAGCTTTCTGGAAGCTAATGATGTGGAACCAACAGCGCTGGAAACATGCACAGTCATTATATGGGAATGTGGGAGCCCTTCCAAGGGAATCGAGTGTAGCCAAGCCATCCTTTCGGTAAATTCTTCTCAAGTTTTACTCACCTGAAGATTATTTTCATGGAAATGTCTGGCAGGGCAAGCTAAACATGTTACAGGGAGATTCATGATCTAAGTAGCAGGACCCTGACTCACAAAGACTCAACACTGAGAAGTTTAGATATAAGAAAATCATCAGTGATTACTTATATTACAAAAAGATTCACCTCTAAATTCCCTTCACATAGGAAATGACCTCCCATTGTTGTTTTTAAAACAGATCATTAACTATTTGACTAGGAGATGTGAGAGTGGGAGGTCAAACAAAGATAAAGGAAAAAGTAGGAAAAAATCTACCCACTGGTGGCCCTTTAGGAGAGCTCTGGAAAAATATCCAGGAGGGGAAGGACTTCATCCTTATGGCCCAGTATCTGCAGCATTGCCTGTCTCCTTCATGCAGGCTTCACTGAGACATTTGCCCAGATGTTTGTGCAGCCCTCTCACGTAAATACCAAGAGGCACTGTGCTTCCCAGACTTCAAAAACAAAAGGAAGGGCAAGAAGGGCTAGAAACCCAGCAGGACAAATCATGAGAACTTCTTGCATCAAGGGCTTCAAAGATCTCACAGGTCATAAAAGACTAAAGATCAGGTTGCCCAAGCCCTCATCAGACACATTTCTACAACATTCTACAACACTCCCATCAAATATTCACTCTACTTTTGTTGGAGATAAGGAGCTTTCTACTTCCTATAGCAACATATTTCAGTTTGCACAGCCCTGATCAATTGGAATTTGTGCTTGTTGAACCCAACATATGGCACCCCTTTCACTTGACTTAGATCTGCCCTCTTCCCCTCTATAGGCCTTCAGATGTGTGAAGTTGTGGGCCTCAACCAAGGCAAATTGATGTGAAGGCTGGAATTGGCTCCTCAGCCTCCAACATCTACATGCTCAAAAATACATCAAAACCCTCAACGGACTGGGGATTTGATGCATCACCTCTGTGAGCTGGAGGGTAGCAAGAAGGTTCCATGAATTAGAAGACTGAAGTTTTCAGACTTACCCTGCCACTGGCTTTCTCTAACAGCCAGTACATATTAATGTTTTCTTTCACCCAGGAAATTTTATCAAAACCATTGGTTTCTGTTGACTAGCAAATTCCTATCTCTAGTCCAAACTTCTCAGAATTCTAGACTTGTAAATCCCATTGCTTACTTAACATGTTTTTGTAGTCTGAGAGGCTCCTCAAACTCAGCATGTCCACACTTGGTCTTCTTCTGGGGACCAAGCCTACAGAATGGAGCCATTATGCATCCAGTTGCACAAATGTTGCCTTTCAACCTTCTCTGTCAACAACCCCCATCCAACACATTACCAAGTCCCATTGATTTCACCTCAATATAGCTCAATTCCACCTGCTTTTCTCCATCACCATTGTTATCATGTCTGTTATACATTACTTGAACTCAGGTACCAGCCTCCTAACAGGTCTCCCAGCAGCCCCTCTGGCCTCCTTCCAATGTGTTCTCCAAATCAGAGTGATTCCTTCAAAACACAAATATGATCAAGTGCTCAAGGGTTTTCCATTGTCCTCAGAATAGAAATAGAATTCTTTAACTCGGGGTCATAACCCTGCAACATGGCCTCTGTTTGTTTTTAGCCATCTCCAACCTCATCTCACGCTGGGCTCTAATCCCTTGGGCCCCCTTTTAGTGCCCTGTGCTTGTTCCACTTCCTCTCACCACAAGGTCTTTGCAAACCTTGTTCCATCTGCCTGGAAAGCCCTTCTTTGCCCTGCTAACCCAGTTAAATTCTCATCCTTCAAATTTCAGCTTCCTGGCCAATTTCTCTCCTCATACACTCTCATGTTACCGTGGCTCTCTCCCTTTTCACACTGGTCAGAGCTGCAATGCTTATTTTCACTCTTGTCTAATTATTTGATTAATGTATGTCTCCTCCACCAAGTTTGAAACTGCTTGATAGGAAGGAGTGATGCATCTGTTTTTGCTCATGATTTCATCATACCCCCGATAGTACAGTACTTGCTGCATGAAACTTTCCCAATAACTAGTAGTGGATGGGATGAGTAATGTATCCTATACTCCCAAATGATCAATGTCCTGAAGTTCAGCTTGTGAAGGTAAAGCCTGCATTCAGGCTTCTGGGGGCAATGGGTGAGTGGGTGCAATATTTTCCACATATGGAGTGGCCTAGAAGGCCATGAAAATCCCCAGTCCCTGCCCCTGCCACAGGTAGCAGATGGCTATGCCAAAATTAAAGCCCAGTTCTGCCTTGGCAGATGGGCAGCTCACAAAACATGGTGAGAAGGGCAGTGGTCTTCACTCTGCAAATATCCTAGGTGTAGGGTGCAGTCCTTAGCCCCACATGCCTGTCCTTACCCCCTAGGAGACACGAATACAGCATAGGCCCTCTGGATAGCCACCTTGTCACTAGTAGAGATGCCAGTTACCCATCAAGAGGGAACTCTGTGAGAGTAATGTTTTCTCCCTTGCACGGAACTTCAGGGTTCATGAGAACTTCTCAACTATGAGCTCTTACAGTTCAGAGAACTCAGTAGTATGGTGGAATGCAGTGGTTCTCAAAGTGTGGCCCCCAGACTGGTAGCCTCAGCATCACCTGGGGACTAGGTAAAGATGAAGATTCTCAGGCCTTACCCTGGTCCTCCTGAATCAGAAACTGTGAGGTTGGGGCATTTCAACAAGACTTCCAGCTGTCACTTCACTTCGTGCAAAAGTTTGAGATCTATGGATGTAGTGGAAGGAATATCAGCTTTGGAGAGAGGCAAACCAGAGCTAGAATCCGGGCTGCTCCTGTGCCTGGCTGTGGGCCTGTGATCTCATTCCTTAATCAGTTTGGTTACAGTTTTCTCATCTGCCAGAGGGGACATTACTCATTACTCCCTTCCCCATGGAGATACTCTGAGACTCAGCATGGAAGACGTCTGGCATAGAGTACATGCTCCTTAGATTTTATTTTCCTTCCTTCTTTCTACAACCCCATCCTGCTCTATAGAAGATGAGGCAGACTCCCAAGTCAGGTCGTATAGAGAGTGAAGGGGAGCCAGGGTTGGGGCACATCCGTCTGACTCCTTACTCCCTTTTCCTTAGACCATCCCTGAGAGGGAGATAATGAGAAACAGGCTATCCGGGGTGGCAGCCTGAATGTGTATGGAACAGCACAGCCTGACTGACTTGAGGCAGCAGAAAATACGGCCACCACAGACCCCAGGTACCTTGGTGCCAAGCTCACGGGGCCTGCTTCTCCACACTGCTGAAGAGGCTGAAGGCTCAAACAGAAAGTGAGACGTTGGGGTTGTGGTGAAGGAAGGAAGAGCTGAGTGGGAGACTGGAGGATGCATTTGTCTTGGTCCCCTTCCTGCCTCCTGGAGGGTGAATAAAGAAAGTGCCACCCATGGCTGAAAGTTCATAAGGAAAACAAAATGCTCTGAAGCAGTGAGTGTGACTCGTTTGTAGAAGAGACAGCCAGCCTGATGGTTAGAAGCATCGGCTTTGCACCAGACAGGTCTGGGTTCTAAGCCATTTAACAGCCATGAGATCTTGGGTAAGTGTCTTAAGCTCCTTAAGCGTAAGTTTTCTCATTGGTAAAAAGGCAGAACAGTACCTTCCTCATGGGACTGCCATGAGAATCACATTAGCAAACTTGGAAGAAGCTACAGGCACTGTGCCTAACACAAAGTAAGGACACCATTGAAGTGATTCCCTTTCCCCAACCTCAGCCTCTGTTGGCTAATTCCTGTGTTCCAGGCAATCAGATGACAGTAGCCTTTGAAGTATTGAGTTGCTCCATTAACCTGGTGCCATAGAGGCCTCACAGATGCCTCTGCTGCCTCGGAGGTCTGCTCTGAAGCCAAGTACATTCACTTCTGGGGGTCTAGAGAGCCTTGAAGACAATCAGGTGAAAGAACAGAGGCAGACTTCCCTGGACCCACTCATTTAGGAAAGTTCAACACGTTCTGAAAATCAAATCCATGGGGCCAGGCACGGTGGCTCAC
>NW_012114788.1:2300974-2333825 GCF_000951035.1 Colobus angolensis palliatus
GCCTTTGGGGAGCTCACATCAACATCTTAGTTGGGGCACAATGGGCTTGCAAGTCACAGATCTGCTCCTTCTCCCAGGCATACAGCAGGATGGCACTGCCCTGCAGTGTGACTTCTGGCCATAGGTGACTTGTTCTGCCCAATGAAAGGAAGGGGCATGTGTCCCTGCATGGAGGACACTTTCAGAGCCTGTGTCCTGGTGACTATGGAAGCTCATATGGAGATGGAGCCTGGGTCCCTGAGTTGCCTGCTGTTGATCTACATAGGACATGTAACTTGAGCAAGAAATGAGCTTGTGTTGTATTAAGCCACTGAGATTTGGAGGTTGTTTCTTCTCATGGCATAACTCAGCCCCTTTCTGACTGATCCAGTCACCAGCTACCCTACTGGCCCTGGTGCCTCTGTCCTTGTGGATGGTCCCTTCTCTCTCTCTGCCCCCTACTCCTGCCAAAAGTGGAGCTTCTTTTATCAAAATTTAAAACCCTGAGCAATTAAGATGCTATAAATTGAAAAGTTATTTCTGACGAATAAAATTGCTCTTATTTCTAATGAATATGAGATGGCTTACATGAAGCCAAGTACTCTGGTGATTATAAAACAGCTGACATAAAATATCAACATTTCTTCTTCCACTGCTAAAGTGGCCTATTAAATTAGTACTGATTAGGCATCTTTCTTTTGCAAAACTTCTTTCGCCGACATTGAGTCTTTGCACAGTTTTCAACCCCAAGTTTGATCTGGCCTTAGATGATTTTCTCCTTCTTATCTCTTTAGGGCACATTCTGGGCACTTCTTCCAAGTAGCTGTTTCCAAAAAGCAAATCTTGTGGGTAGTTTGTGTCCCCCAATGTCCAAAGATAGTTCTGAGTTTACATCACTTTATTTTTGAAAGCCCTTCATTCCCATTGATTGGTATTTTATTGTTTTTTTTTTTTTTCCTGTGTAGGACTAGAGAGAGAAAAAAAGAATTCACAAATAAGAAAAATACCCTCCTTTTTTTTCCAACCAGAGTATGTAGTATTGTGGCACTTGTGGCAGATTGAAATGACTTAATGTAGTTCCCACATTTACAGTGATGAAGGTCTCTGCCATTAAAGAGGCGGCATTTCTCAGTTTGTAAAAGCTTTCCCATTCATTCATCAAGTCCAGTGGCTGCTACCTCCCCTGTCTGTGTGATTCGCTCACTCCTCTTCCTCCTCGCTGCTCCCCCCTCCACTCAGACCTTCCCATCTCTTCCCAGGGAGGCACCACTTGGCTCCTGACCAATCTCAGTGCTCTCTTCTTGCTTTTCCAGCGTATTCTCCACCCTGTGGCCAAGATCAACCTTTCTAAAATATAAATCTGAATTTGCCGTGCCTCTGTTTGACATCCCTCCCCACTGTTCTCTGTGAAAAGCCTAATCTGGACATCCCTCTACGGCCCAGTGCCTGCTTTTGTCTCTGCGTCTCATGCTGTACACCCAGCAAGCGATGATCCCCACAAAGATGCCACGTTCTTATCCCCTGGCCTTTCTGCACAGGCTCTTTCCCCTTGATGGAATATCCTTCATCTCCTCTTCTCTAGTGAACATTTGTTCATCCTTCAGAATCCTAGTCCTCCTTGGAGAATCTCCACTCTGTAACCCTTCAGGGCTGGGCAGATGGCATCCTGCAGGCTTCCCTACAGTGCTGTAACACTGTCCATGCTGCCTTGAAATCAATTGCTTATCTGTCTCCCTCACTGGACTGCAAGATCTTTGAGGGCCAGGAGTGTATGTCATTTCCCTTGATACCTCCAGAGCCTGGCACATCGTAGAGGCTTAAAGAATTGTTTTTTTCTTTTTTGAGACAGGGTCTCACCTGCTCTGTTGACCAGGCTGAAGTACAGTGGCACAATCATGGCTCACTGCAGCCTTGAACTCCTGGGTTCAAGCAATTCCCCCATCTCAGCCTCCTGAGTAGCTGGGAGGCATACACCACCATGCCCAGCTAAGTTTTAAAAATTTTTTGCAGAGATGGGGTCTCACCATGTTGCCCAGGCTGGGGTCTTGAATTTCTGGGCTCAAGTGATTTGGCCTTTGGGGAGCTCACATCAACATCTTAGTTGGGGCACAATGGGCTTGCAAGTCACAGATCTGCTCCTTCTCCCAGGCATACAGCAGGATGGCAAAGTGCAGGGATTTGCTTGGCCTCCCAAAGTGCAGGGATTACAGGCATAAGCCACACATTGTCGAATATGAGGGACTAAAACCATTCTTCCATTTGATTTTGATGACAATTCAGGGAAGTATGGAGAGGAAGAGAATTTATCCCTAATTTCACAGGTGAGGAAACTGAGGCTCAGGGACACGCAGCCCACACACTGTCTTTCAAAGACCTAATGCTGTCACCAGAACCCTGGGTCTGAATGTCTTATCCCTGAGCACTGTTGTAGAATGGCCACCAAGGGAAGGGTGAGCATGTGCCTCAGCCAGGCTCTTCCCATATGTACAGGGGCAGGGAGAAGATAGTAGATGGATTTGCAGCAAGACCTGCACCCGCGTATCTGACCTGGTCAATGCTGAATTTGGATGGCTTTGTTCCATATTCAAGGTATAGGTGACTGGGGACAACTTGTGTCCATAAATGGAATAAGGTTTCCAGTGATAATCACCTTGTTTTCCCCTGCAATTCCTCCAGAGTAATAATGGGGCTAATTCGGGGGTGGGGAAGCTCTTCAATGGCTGCCCAAGTCTTGTGGGAAAGGAAGTCCCCTATCCTTGGAGAGGGATCCCCTGTGTTCCACTGGCCTCTGACCTGCCTAATGAATCCAACTCATTGAAAACCAAGGAAGAGTTTATGTTGCATGTTATAGAGTTGATGGTCCTCCAGGAGCCCGAGACCCACCATTAAAGAGGAGCTCCTATATTACTGAGTAAAGATAGCACTTACAATGAGCAAAGGAAACAGGAAAGAAGAAGTATGATGCTGAGAATCCCGGACTTGGCTTTGGACAAAGGAAGGCAGAAAAATGGTCTTAGAGAGGACGGCTAAGATAAAGGGGACACCAAACACTACAAGTCACAATTGGTGGACAAAGCTAGGAGAGAAAGGGGTGAGCTGGAGATGGGTGCCTCAGCTTCACTCAGAAAGAGGAAGTTGGGATATTTGACCCACATTCTGCTTCTGGCTTGCTAAGATGCAGCTGACACTCATCAGCTGACAGCCCGGTATGAGATAAGCATGAGGAGACTGCTCACGTGCTCATTTCTGAAATTTTGAACCCCTCAGTCTTGGGGAGTGGAGGAGGCTGTTCCTGGAGGAATAAATGCCTGGGAATCTGGTAATGGTGGAGAACCAGTCTAGGGCCTAGAATCATTCTCTTACTTGCTTGCTCAAATAACATGTCTTGAACACCTACTGTGGGCCAGGTGTTTTGCCAGCCAGAGCCCTAGTTTCAAAGGGGGCTGGTCTAGTCCTCTAGAGACCAGTCTAGTTTCTGACCTTACTATGGTCATGGTCTCTGTGAGACTTGATCAAAACTGAGGGTCTTTTTCCCAGAAAAAAAATAACCTAGTGTACATGCACATACATACACACAAACACACATGCTTGTGTTCTGTGTACAATTCAAGGGGGTTCCTACCTTCCCCTGAAGGTTATCCATGGACCCTGGGTTAAGAATCCCTAGGTTGCAGTTAGTTGCAATGTATTATATTTCTGATAATTGCTAAGAGAATAGATTTTAGGTGTTCTCACCATAAAAAACATTTGCAAGGTAATACATATGTTCATTAGCTTGATTTAGCCACTCCACAATGTATACTTATTTCAAAACAACATATTGTACATGATAAATGTAAGTAATTTGTATCTGTCAGTTAAAAAAATTAAAATATGACTGTCATACAAAAAAAAAATCCCCGGTTTAGAGAGAGAGACAGACATGTAAACAACTGTGTGATATGAAATGTGGAGCTGTGAAACTTGGAGTGAAGTCATGCTCTTTAGGGATAATGTAAAGACTTGGCTTGTTATTCAGTCAACAAATATTTATTTAGCACCTGCTATTTGCCACGCACAGTGCTAGGCACCAGGGACGAAATGATAAATCAAACCATAAAGCCCCTGTGCTTTGGATCTTACAGTCAAGTTGACAGGGGCAGTGGCATTTGAACTGAGTCTTAAGGTCAGGAGAGAAGATGGGGGTGGGCACCCAGGCAGAGAGAACAGTGTGCAGCAGGAGAACTATCTGAGTTCTAGGTGCATGAGCCGATAGGCATCATCTCTCCACCGAGTCCCTCCACCGACCTAGAGGATCAGTTTCCAATGTTCCTTTTTGAAAAGGACAGCCCAACAGAGGAGGGCCCCGTGCAGGCAGGGGAAGCTGTGTGTGCCCTCATACATAAGCATGAATGAGCTGGCTTACTGCCAAGTGGGATCCTGCATCCCCGACAGCCTCCCTGTAGCAGTGCCCAGAGTCATCACGAGGGTTGGCACAGCCAAGGCACTGCTGAAGTTTCCTTCCTTATTGCAGCCCAGAACCCACATTGGCCAGAATTCCAAGTGCATGAGAAATGGAAGCTCACTGGCGGCTTGGATACTGAAGGTTCCCTGGGGCCCAATGCAACCTGGCACAACTTTGGTGCCTTTACGCACAACCATTACGCACTCTCCATCACAATGGGGAGTGATGGAGGAGAGCATGCATGCAGCTTCAAACTCGGCTTCCTCTTCTTTAGGCTCAAACACTATTCAGCCCACCTGGAAGACTCCATTTTAATGGAAGGAAACCAGATCCTTCCATCCTTCCAGTTTCTTGGCATACTTAATACCCCCTATGAGATTTCTGGCAGATTTGTGGCTGGCAGTTAGAGGACATTTTGCAACTACCACAAAATAACCGTTAAATTAAAATAAATAAATAAAAAGAGATCCAGAAAAAGCATGCAGACACGTCTGGCTTTGTAAAATTACTGTCAGTCAGCCGGCGTATGGATTCCTGATAAGTTGGGCAGAAAGCACAATGTTGTCAAAAGGATCCCTGAAACGGATCCCAGTCTACCTGGCAGGCTTTTGTTTGTCCTCAGAACCTGTTAAAATGTCCCCGGCTTTCTATAAAGCCTTTTTGGGACTTTTCTGGTAGAAAGGAACAGACTTTTGTGGTATCTCTACCACCTGCTAGGGACTGGGCTATATCCTACATTATCTCAAACCATCCCTCTTTACAACCCCATAGGTAGGTATTACTGCCATTTTACAGGTGAAGAGTCTGAGATCACAAAGTTAAGAGATGTGTACAAGGTTTTGTAGTTCATAGGTGATGAGGCCCGAAGTTGAATGGAGCTTCTGCAAATGGCTGCAGAGCTAGCTCCTCTGCTCAAATGACCCTTTCATCCTGACTTACCATTGTAGGTAACACCCATTTGTAATCATTTGTTGACAGGTTCTTCCCTTCCATTTGGTGGCCCTCCTTGAGTCAGGGGTGCAGAAATGCTTGTGGAATGAAAGTAGAAATAGATTACAGATTCCGTCAGAGACGTTTCATTTGTAGTTGCAATCTCTCTAATTCCTTCTTAGATCCTTTGATTGCTTCTTAGGGCTCTCTACATAAACAGCAGAGCCACTCCTGCTTTAAGAAATGTAACCTCCCCTCAAATCCTTCAAGGATAAAAACAATTGGAAAGGAACGGCCAGGAAACTATTGAACGATTTACTATAGGATCTTGACCCACACTCTTAACTCATTGAAAGCAGGACTTGGCCAACAGTGATTCTATTTACTTCCACCTTTTAGAAACGTACTTGTTCAAACTAGAAATCTCTGAACATTCCAGATGCATTCAGTTAAAGGAGGTAATTTGTTAGTTATGTTGTTAGTGACCAGAATGATCCCAGGCCTCACAATGAGGGGAAGGAGCATGGTCTGAATTAGGGTAACCAGACAGTGCCTGTAGGAGGCACCATGGAAGCAGGAGGATCGCCTTGTACTCCTGCTGCTTCTGTCCCCTCAGCTGGGTCCCTCTGTTCCCAGAATGCTTTGAAGCCAGCCCTACCTGGAGGAGCATCTGCCATCCTTTGCTGGTGAGGTGGGTGGAGGGAATAGCTTCATTGAACTCCCTCCTTACTCTACATTCCACCACCACCACCATCACCACCTTTTCACCATCCGCCACCTGCTGGGAGTCCAGGAATCACCACCAGGCGTTGGCAGGGATTTGAGGATGCTGATTCACCAAAAAAAGTTCTACTGGGAACCTGGGCTGTGAGAACTGTCATCTATTTGGGGACCCTCTGACATCTAGAGATCGTGCTTCCTGAAGCTACTTCCTATTGACCAGATTCCCAACCCCTGATGACATTAAGGTGCATCCCCCATGTCCGGAGCCTGTGTGTTTGGACTTCTGTGGCATGTTCAGCTCAGACCTATGTGTTCACTGGAAAGGTGGTGGTCCTACCAAGCAAGTCTGGTTGGTTCAATGCTCTGCTCCTTCTGGTCGCTGTGGCAGGCTGAAGGACCATGCAGCTGTGCTCTGCTTCACATTTTGACATCTCCTGGGGCAATTCAGAGAATCTTTGGGGAGTTTTGGTTGGCTGAGGAAAAATAAAAATCTCTTCATTGAAAAGTACTTGGCCAGTTCATAGGATACTAGGAGCTGGAAGAGACTTGATGACCAAGATTACCATCAGCCAGGGGTCATCTGTAGTCAAAATGTCAGGCAGGAGGGCAGGACCTGGAACCACAATATCAGAGTTCTGACCTCAACCCCCTACTTAGCAGCTGTGAGCTCTTGGAGGAGTCCTTTACCCTCTCAGCACTTTGTTTTGTTGGGTATAAAATAAGGATAAAACTAATAGCAAACACTTATAGAAAAACACAAAAGTGTTTATAATAATAAACACTTTTAATAACACTCTTATTAAGCACAATAAAACTCTTTCTTATTACAGACAAAGATCATTAATCCTTTCAACAATCCTAGTAATAAATTATGGCAAATGTGGTGGCTTAAAACAACAGAAGTTTATACTCTCACAGTTCTTGAGCACAGAAGTCAGAAATTGGGGTGTCAGCAGTGCCACACTCCTTCTGAGGGATCTAGGGAGAGTCCATCTTTACCTCTTCTGACTTCTGGTGGCCCCTAACATTCTTTGGCTTGTGGCAGCATGACTCTGATCTCTGCTTATGTGGTCTTCTGCCCTGCAACTCAAATCTCCCTTTCCTTTCTCTTAGGGACACCAGTCATTGGACCTGGGTGTCACCCTCAATCCAGGATGATCTCATGCTGAGATCCTGGACTCAATTCCAGCAGCATGTTCCATTTGCACTTAGTTTCAAATAAAGCCCTATTCACACACAGGTACCAGGGACAAGGATTTGGAGATACCTTTTGGGGGGCACCCAATTTGATTCTCAACACCTATGAAATAGGTACTTCCATTATTCCCGTTTTGTAGGTGAGGAGATTGATCTAGGTCACAATTAGTAGGTGGCAAATCTGGAAGGCAAACCCAGGTGATCTAGCTCCAGAGTTTATTTTCTAAAATTATGATGTTAAGCAAATGTTTACTGAGCCAGTATATAGCTAGGGGCACAACAGTGAACACAAGAAAACCAACAAACAAAAATCACACCCCCAGCCTGCTGGAGGAAGGATAAGGAGGTCAGTGTGCTTGAAGCAGAGTGAGGGAGTGTGTGGCAGGAGCTGGAGTCAGAAGGTAATAGTGGCCAGGGCCAGATCATGTAGAACCCTGCAGTGACTTTGATGTTTAATTCAAGTGAGATGGGAAAGGGATACAGGGCTTTGAGTGCAGACTGACAGGATCTGCTTTGTTTTTAAAACGCCGCAGTGTGACAACTAGGTTGAGAACTATTGTGGATTGAAGGCATAAACAGGGAGACAGTCTGAAGGTTATTGCAATAATCTAGGGATGATAGGGTGACAGCCTGGAGCAGGGAGGCAGGGGTGGAGGAGAAGTAGTCAGTGAACATTTGGAAGGAACAGCCAATAGGATTTGCTGACAAGTTGGATGTGGACTTTGTAAAAAAGAAGAATCAGAGACGATGTCAAAATTTTTGATCTGAGCACCTGGAAAGCTGGGGTTGCCACTGACTCTCTTACTGACTCCCCAGGGTGCTTACAAAGAACCAGTGAGATAATAAATGGAAAGCCTGTGTGAGCCCCGAAGGTCTACCAAATGCTATTTGTTGTTGTTATCATTATTATTGTTTTGTGATCTGAAACTTTCCAGCTTTAGGATGCAAGAAGATGTCAGACTGGGTTGAACCACCATCAAGAAAATCAGTGTCTCAATTACGAGAGAATATAATTAGCTCATTATAATTTTGATTGGTTCTTTTTCAGTACCTCGCTCTTTTCCCTGCCTGTGCTGAGTACATATTTGAGATTCAGGAAGCCTCTCTCTCTATCATAATGGACAAGGCAACATCAATATAGACAGCAATGGAGAAAACAGTGGCAATTTTGAAATTATCTCCTTGAGGTCCTTGTCATTGTATTTTTCAGAGCCATTGTATTTAAATGGAGGAGTTGCAGGCTCTTCACTCTACACAGCGTGAGTGAAGTACACAATGGTAGACTGCTGTTCCCAAAGAAGTAAATTCATTCCCGCCCAAACTCGCCCAGGTTTCCAGCAAAATCCTTATCAATGTGACAGTTGCCAGTTGATTTTTCTTAAAGAGAGAGTAATGTTCCATATTGGATTCATGAGTGCACTGGTGAATTTTCATTACTTCTTTGGTTCATTTATTCAAACAGTTCACAACTTTCATTAACAGGAGGTTGCTATTGTTATCATCTTCCCCATTTTACAGATAAAGAAAATGAGGTTCGGAGAGGTGAAACTGACATGTTCAAGGCCACACAGCGATTAAGAAGCAAAGGTAAGATTTGAAGCCTGTCTGCCCCACCCCTAAGTGTAATTCCCCATACTTGACAGTAAGTTCTTAAAGTATTGCTCGCACAGAAACTAACTTTTATTTTTGCCAAAACAGTTTTTATTAACCTCAGTGAAGAGCTGGAATCATAGACTTTAATGAAACATAGTTTTATTACTTTCAAATGTTATATAAATTACCAACTAAGATATAACAGAGTGCAAATAATGAATATGAGGGGAGTTAATGAAAAAAATTACAATTCATAATAAGCCTGCAGAATGCAAGCTTGTATCATAAACATAAAAGACCTTTAACATTACAGTAATTAATTGCTGGACTTAGAAGTTGCTGATGCATGAAAAGTATGCTTAATTTGAGAGCCTTAAATTTTAGAAAAAGGATACTGATTTTAAAAGGATTTACCTTACCTGTTGAGACTCTCAAAGTTCTCAGTAGCAGATGTTATTTCAAACTATTTACTCAAAAAACACAGACACTGTATCTGCTTTTCTATCAAAATCTGGATGAGTAAAACCCCAATTAAGAAGCATTTATTGTATCCGTGATGCATTTATTGTATCTTTCATCAGCAGTTTTCAACTAAGCAGAAATGGATCACCAACCACACCCTCTTGGTCTATTTTCCTGTGGTTTATATGAGATTTCAAGATCTGCATTCCAACTGTACATGCTCAATCATACTTTGCACCATAATAATTGGTTAGTGGTAGAAAGTAGCCTCTGGTTTTGAGTCAAGACATGCCACAGAGTCCTGGCTCTGTTACCTCCTAGCTGTGCAAATCTGGGCACATCCCTTAACATCTCTGGGCTTCAGTTTCCTCTTCAGACAAATTAAGATAACAAAAATACTTATATTACAGGACTATTTTGAGGATTTGAGCATTGTATATGAAATGTCTATTATAGCAAGTGGTACATTAAATAGTACTGAGTTAATGGAGTCTATTACTACAATTGAGGTACACAACCCAACCCCTTTCCTTTAGAGAGGAGGAACTAATGTTTCAGGAGGTTAAAGCGACTTGCCCAAATCCACCTGGCTATTTAGGGACTCAGATAGTATAGTATAAAAGCAGAATGAAGGTGTCTGGCCTGCAAGCTCAATACCTCATCAACCATTATGTTAAACACTGAAGAACATCTCCGCCTACATAGCCGCTGTAAAAACTCATCATCTGGAACATATCAGTTAAGAAAGGCACTGCTGTGAGAGGACATGCTGAAATGGACAAAGTCATGAATGCCCGGAGTTCCCTGAAAACACTGCCACCTGAGACTTAGGGAGGGAAGGACCCAGCCCCAAGCCTTATGCATTTAAAATGGAACTTTCTCCATGACATGTGGTCAGCTCCCAAATGTATCAAACTCTGGGTCCTCTGTGTCCTTCATGATAAACTTTGCAAATGTGACTACTGAACCTGCTCAGGATCATCTGGTCAGAGCAGTGCCATGTTGCCTGCTTTGACCTGGTTTCATCTGAAGCCTGAAAATTCTCTAGAGGTCCAGTCCCTCAATTCCACTTCCATCCTTTGCTGCCCTATTTACACATCTCCCTGCATCCCTTTGGATACCTGACTCTCAGGGGTAAGCACCTACCAGTCCAAAGTAAGTGGCCTGGAAACCTGTAGCCTCGCTGGGTTTGCTCCAATTCAACAGTAAATTTAGGACAGTAAAAGACAGTCCTGTATTACTAAACTTCCAGAACTTATCACCCCAGTAAGTAGTATAGATTTATATGGAGTTTAGCATCAGCTTAATACAAGCAAATGCATTAAATTCATTAGACGTTCATCATCAGACCTAGAACATCCTCTAAATATCTCAGGAGTAATCAACCCCATCACTCCTTTGATAGCATTAATAAAAGAGAGAAATTTGCCTGAAAGATCTACTCAATTCTAGTCCTCTGAAACCTTCTCTGGAATCTCTTATTAAAATGAAACAAAACAACAATAATAACAGAAGCGTCAATGGAACTCAGACTGACCATGCCTGGTCTGTGATGCTGCCCACTGGCATTCATAAGAATTAGACTCAGCTATTTTAAAATATCCCTTTCTTAGAGCAATATGTTGTTTTTCAGTTTTTGATTGGGTCTTGTTTGTTTGTCCTACTATTTCCTTTATGACATGCTGTTCAGGGTTCAGGAGAATGATATATTCTCCTCAAAACCAGCACTCTATCCTCTTGGGTGACTATTTTTGTTAGGAAATTTCTGGCTACACATAATGGAAAAAGCGACTTGGCACACACGGTAAAGAATTGTTAGCTCACATAAGAAACCTGGCATGTTTTCCAGACATGGACAACAGGCAGTACGGGGCAATGCTCCCCAAAAGAAAGGAAACAAACAAATCGTAGGTGAGCCCTACAATCGCCCTGCCTTATTGCCAGGAGAGGTTCTGGGTTGTGGTGGAGGGAGGGAGAGCCCTGAGCTGGGAGTCTTCCTGAGTTGAGGTGACAGAGTAAAACATTCAGGAAGGCCAAAAAGCTAGAATTCACATGATAGAGTACCCAAGAGGAAAGCAACAGAGATCTGCAGAAGGTCTCCCTTCAGTCTTCATGGAGTACTGATCACTGCGTATGTGAGGAAACTACTAAGGCTGAGGAAAGAGCCACCGTAGGTGGAACAATCTCCCCCAGATCCCACAAGGCTGTGAATACGATGCGTTCTATCAGCCAGAGTGGAACAGCTTTGTAACAAACACTCCAGGCTTCAGGTAGAGTGCTCAGAGGGTATTGCTTCAGAAGTGGTGACAAATTCACCATAGGCAAGGGCTGTCCTGGCTCCACCTAATAAAGCATAAAAGCAAGGATCTGAAGCAGAGGTCAGCAAACATTTTCTGTGAAGGACCAGAGAGTAAATATTTTATTAGGTGAGTGCAAAAGTAATTGCGGTTTTTGCATTGTTGAAATTTGCCATTTGATATTTGGGATACATTCTTAAATAAATGTGGTTATGTTATACATCATTTTTTTCCTTTGAGACAGCGTCTCTCTCTGTTGCCCAGACTGGAGTGCAATGGCTTGATCTCGGCTCACTGCAACCTCCATCTCCAGGATTCAAGTGATTCTCCTGCCTCAGACTGTCGAGTAGCTGGGATCACAGGCATGTGCCTCCATGCCTAGCTAATTTTTGTATTTTTAGTAGAGATGAGGTTTCACCATGTTGTCCAGTCTGGTCTTGAATTCCTCACCTCAAATGATCTGCCTGACTCAGCCTCCCAAAGTGCTGCCCCTGGCCTTATACATCATTGTAATGGACATTTCTTGCTTTATTTTTTGGCTAATGACTTATTACTTGCTGTTTATTTTATATTTATTTCAGACTATGGAAATAATGGTAGACAAAAAGTAAATTCAAGAGATTTTCTTATTTAAGCTCAAAATAGTTCGTAAAGCAGCAGAGACAACTCGCAACACCAACAACACATTTGGCCCAGGAACTGCTAATGAACGTGCAGTGCAGTGGTGGTTAAAGAAGGTTTGCAAAGGGGGCGAGAGCCTTGAAGATGAGGGGCATAGTGGCCAGCCACCGGGAGTTGATCATCAAAGCTGATCCTCTTACAACTACGCAGGAAGTTGCTGAATAACTCAATGTCGACCATTCTATGGTCATTTGGCATTTGAAGCAAATTGGAAAGGTGAAAAAGCTTGATAAGTGGGTGCCTCGTACGCTGAGTAAAAATTTTAAAAATCATCATTTTGAAGTGTTGTCTACTCTTTTTCTATGCAATAACAATGAACCATTTCTAGATCAGATTGTGATGTGTGACGAAAAGTGAATTTTATGCAACAACTGGTGATGATCGGCTCAGTGGTTGGACTGAGAAGAAACTCCAAAGCACTTCCCAAAGCCAAACTTCCATCAGAAAAGGTCATGGTCACTATTTGGTGGTCTGCTGCCGGTCTGATCCACTACAGCTTTCTGAATCCTGGCGAAACCATTACATGTGAGAAGCATGCTGAGCAAGTCTATGAGATGCGGCAAAAACTGCAATACCCGAAGCTGGTGTTGGTCAACAGAAAGGGCTCAATTCTTCTCCACGACAACACCTGACTGCACGTTGAACAACCAACACTTCAAATGGATTGGATTATGAAGTTTTGCCTCATCCGCCATATTCACCTGACTTCTCATCAACCAACTACTGCTTCTCCAAGCAACTTGACCACTTATTTCAGGGAAAATGCTTCCACAATGAGCAGGATGCAGAAAATGCTTTCCAAGAGTTCGTTAAATCCTGAAGCATGGATTTTTACACTGTAGGAAAAAACAAGCTTATTTCTCATTGGCAAAAAGGTATTGATTGTAATGGTTCCTATTTTGCTTAATAAAGACGTGTTTGAGCCTAGTTATAATGATTTAAAATTCACAGTCCAAAACCGCAACTACTTTTGCACCTAATAGAATGTATGGGCCACATGGCTTGTGTCTCAACTGCTTAAGTCTTCTGTGGTAATGCAAAAGTTGCCATAGACAGTATGTAAATGAATGAAGCACCCTAATTGTTTTGAAGTAACTTAATTGCATCCCAGGACAAGGCCCCCAAACATTTAAAAGAACTGAAAAAAATGATAACATCCAACAACATGACATTCATAATGCCTGATAGCCAATCAAAAATGCTCAGGGATGCAAAAAAAAAAAAACAAAAAACAAAAAACAAAAAAAAAACAAAGGAAGAAAACTATGACCCTCAATGAGGGAAAAAAATAAATCCACAGAAATAGACCTCGAAATGACACAAATAATCAGACTAGTAGTCAAGAACATTAAAACAGCTGCTATAATCATATATTATTTGCTCAGGAAGATAGAGAAAAGTGTGTGTGAGCATGCTAAGGAGACAATGGAAGACATAAAAAGGACCCGAAGCAAAATTTTAGAAATGAAAAATATATCTCAGATTTAAAAATGCACTGGTTGGAATTAGCAGCAGAGTAGACACTGCAAAAGAAAAGATCGGTGACCTTAAAGACACACTGATAAAAACTATCCAGAATGATACAGAGTTAAAAGACAAAATAAAAATAATGGACTATCTGTGAGCTGTGGGACAATACAAAAAGACCTAATATCCATGAGGTTGCAGTCCCAGAAGAAGGGGAGAGAAAAATATTTGAAGAAATTATAGCCAGGACTTTCAAAATTGATAAAAATTTAAATGCATATAGATAAAAAGAAATCAATGAACTGCAAATATAAAAAACATGTAGAAAATTACATCAAAGCATATCAAAACCAAATTGCTGAAAACTAGTGATAAAGAGAAAAACTTAAATGAAGCCAGAAACAAAGACACATTATATGCAGAGGAACAAAGATAAAAATGAAAGCAAACGTCTCAGAAACAATGAAAGCCAGAAAACAGCGGAGTGATACCTTTAAAGTACTGAAAGAAAGTAACTGTTAACCTAGAATTATATATCTGGTAAAAATATATTTCAATAACAAAAGTAAAGATTTTTTTTCAAACATACAAATGATGACAGAATTCATCACCAGAAAACAATTACCACATGAAATACTGAAACAAGTACTTTAAGCAGAAAATAAAATGATACCAGATGGAAGTTTGAATTTACATAAAGAATATGTGAGTAAATATAAAATATTTTTTCTTATTTTTAAAATCTCTTCAAAAGATTATTTTAAAAAGTAGAAATAACAACGTGTTGTGGGGTTTATAGCATATGTAGAAGAAAAATGTATGACAAAAAAGATGGGGTGTGGGAGAGGGAAGTACACTTTTGTAAGTTTCTGATACTATACATACAGTTGTATAACATTTGCTTGAATATAATGTGATAAGTTAAAGATTTATGCTATAAGCCTTAGAGCTGTAGTTTTAGGGGTGCTCCCTGGGGATATGTGTCACAATGTGGGGATGGGTATTACCCACATCTAGTGGGTAGATGCCAAGGATGCTGCTAAACACTCTGCAAAACACAGGACAACCCCCAACAAAGAATTATCTGGCTCAAAATACCAATAGTGCCAGAGCTGAGAAACCCCGTTCCACAGCAATCACTAAAACAGAAAGCGAAGAGATGGGACTAAGAAGTCAACAAAGGAGATACAATGGAATCATAAAAAATAGTGCATTAATCTAAAAGAAGGCAGGAAAAGTAAGTGGAAAAGGGAACAAAGACCAGATGGGCCAAAAGGAAAACAAATAAGTTGTAAGGTTTAAACCCAACGACATCAATAATCACATTAGATACAGTGGTCTGCACATCCCAATTAAGGGCAGAGACTGTTAGATTGTACTGAAAAATGCAAGACCCTACTATAGGCAAGATCTGATATTAGGCATAAAGATAAAGATAAAAGTGAAAGGATGCTAACACTTAAAAAAGAAACCTGGAGTGGCATTTTTAATATCAGACAAAGTAGATTTCAGAGCAAAGAATATGTGTATTACAGGTAGAAAGAGGTTCATCTCATAATGTTAAAGAGATCAATTCACCAAAAGATATAATAATAATAATAAACCTGTATACACTTAACAACAGAGCTTCCAAATACATGAAGCAAAAGCTGATAAGCTAAAATGAAAAACAGACAAATCCACAATTATAGTTGGGGACACCCCTCTCTCAACAATGTTTATAATACATAGGCAGAAAATCAGTGAGGATATAGAAGACTTGGATAATACTCAATGGTGAAAGGGTGAATGATCTTCCCCTAACATCAAGGCAAGGCAAGGATGAGACAAAGTGTCTGCTCTCACCACGTGTTCAGCATTGTAGCAAAGGTCCTAGCCAGTGCAGTAAGACAAGAAAAACAAATAGAAGACATATAAATTGGAAAGGAAGAAGTAGAACTGACTTTGTTCACAGATAAAATAATCATCTACATAAAAGATCCTAAAGAATTTATTAAAAAGTTACCAAAACTAAGAAGTGTGTTTAGTAAGGTTGAAGAATACACAATTGAAAAATAAAAATCAATTGTGTTTCAATATAGTATAATTGGTTCACTATATAAATGACTGGTAATTAAAACAAAAAATCATTTACAATAGTATTGTATTAAAATATAAAACAGGGATACATTTTGACAAAATATATGTAAGAGTCATACACTAAAAACTATAAAACATTGCTGAGAGAAATTAAAGATCACATATGTAAATACAGAGATATTCCATGCTATTGACAGAAAGATTAAATATTGTTACAACATCAGTTCTTACCAAATTGATTTATAGATTAAATGAAACCCAATGAAAATCTCAGCAGGACTTTTAAAAAATAGAAATTGACAAGCAGATACCAAAAATTATATGAAAATGTGAAGGACCTAGAATAGTCAATTTCGAAAAAGAACAATGTTGAAGGACTTACACTGTCTAAGAAACTTAGCGTAAACTATAATAACCAAGACTTTGTGGTATTACTATAAATATAGACATATAGATCAATGGAACAGAAAGTCCAGAAATTGATTTACATGAATAACATCAGAAGTCATTAAGGAAATGCAAATTAAAACCACAATGAGATGCCACTACACTAAGCACTATTATAATGGCTAAAATGATGAAGACTGACCATCCCAAGTGTCAGGGAAGATGCGGAGCATTTAGAACTTTTGCACATGCTGGCAGGGATGTAAAATGGAACAGTCACTTTGGAAAACAGTTTGGCAATTTCTTTAAAAGTTAAGTGCACACCTACCAAAGGACCTATGTATTCCACTTGTTAAGTATTTACCCAAGGGAAAGAAAGCATAAATTCATGCAAAGGCTTGTACGTGGATGTTTACAGCAGCTTTATTTGTAGGAGCCCCGAACTGGAAACAACCCATATTTCCATCAATAACCTAAAAGATTTTTATAAAGTAGTATACCTACATAATAGAAATATGTCTCAGCAATAAAAAGGAATAAACAACTGACACATGCAACAACATGGAGAGGTCTAAAAGTTAAAGAAGTCAGACAAGAAAGAGACAACATTGTATGATTCCATTCATAAAAAATTCTGGAAATTGCCAGTTAATCTATACTGACAGAAACCGATCAGTGGTTTCTTTGGTATGGAGACAGAAGGAAGAATTAATTACAAAGGGACATGGAGAAACTTTGTTGGGTGGGGAGTAATGGAATTTTTTTTTTTTTTTTGGATTGTGTTGATGGGTTTACAGGTATATGTATTTATCACAACTCATCAGATTAAACACTTTAAACACAATTTAAAAATTTATATTTTATGGTGATCATACCTCAATACAGCTATAAAACGTTAAAAGAAGAAGAAGAAGGCATAGAAGGAGGAGGAGGAGGAGAAAGAGACGGAGGAGAAGGAGGAGGAGGGGGAGGAGTAGGAGGAGGAGGAATAGCCACCAGTAGGGTGGCAACAGGACCCACGCCCCTCTACACCCTGTTATTCACAGTGCTGGATTCTTCCTAATGCCCCACGTGATTACAGGGTAGCTACTCACACTCCGTCTTACAAACTTCCTTGTTCACATCGGTAGGAAGGAGAGACAGACTTCACAAAGCTCCCTCTTAAGACAGAAACCAATCCCCCAGAATCATCCAGCAAACTGCTCTTCCTCTCTCATTGGCCAGAATTGTGCTACATGCCTTTTCCTCAATCCTCCATTAATCAGACCTACCCATTATTCAGTGGAAGAGGGGGCTTGGATGTTGGAGAATTAAACTGAAGCTATTTTTCACTACACCGTGAAAACTGAGATCTTTTTCTTTTCTACTCCTTCCCCACTTCCTCTTTCTTCTCTCTCCCTCCATTTCCTTCTTAATAAAAATATATTATAAGCAGAAGTTATACATGGATTCAAAAAAGTGCTTGAACATTTATGAAAGATGGAACTGTAAATGGAGACAAGATCCTGAGTTCAGGAGCTCAAGACCAGCCTGGCCAACATGGTGAAACCCCATGTCTCTGCTGAAAATACAAAAATTAGCCAGGCATGTTGATGGGTGCCTGTAATCCCAGCTACTTGAGAGGCTGAGACAGGAGAATCGCTTGAACCTGGGAGGGGGAGGTTGCGGTGAGCCAAGACCATGCCATTGCACTCCAGCCTGGGCAAGAAGAGCAAAACTCAGTCTCAAAAATGAAATGAACAACAACAACAACAAAAAAACCCAAGACAGAGCTTGCTCTGCTATCTGCTATTAATGATGACACTTATGAAGGACTGTTGACATCTCCTGCTGGACAAGCAGGGAGCAAGGAGGTGTGGTTGCTCTAAGATCCCTCACCTCCTAACATCAGCCATTCACCAATTCAAATCTTATGAAGAAGCAACCATGGTCAGGCAAAAGTTGACTTCTTTATTGTGTAGCAAACGTACACTCTATCCAGTTCCATGACATGGTCTGTGACTTGATTTCGAGAGGAGAAATCGGAAAGATGCCTCTCTGATGCAATTTCTCGTAAGTACCCAGATGTTAGTTAAGTTACTACTTTTTATAGGCTAAAAAGTAGTATCCAATTTTCTAATTAACATTTTCTTAATAAAGCTGATACATTGTTTGAAAAATACACATTTTTTTCCGCCATGAGATTAAATATAGCTATTTTTGGATTGAATGGAAAAAATACCTCTGCCCATACATATTTTTACTTTTCCTGAATTGGCCATTATTCAAGAAGGATTGCTCACCACCTCTGCTCTGGAGGGCAGAAGCTTGCTAAGCGACTTAATTGTTCACCCTGAGTTTCGGGGAAATGTTTAACCTACTCGATAGAACTAACAGATTTGAAAGTCCTTTAATGGTACCATTTGCATGTTAATATTCTAATGACAAAGGCGTTTTATCTGTTCATTGGAAGCAGGGAAACCCTGCTTAACTCAAGTTAGAAGCCTTTGTTAACACATGATAAGTGTCAGGAAGTGATACAACTTTCCCCAGGATGAATCTGGAGATTAGGGACTTAGTTTGCCTTAGGTCCCTTTCTCCAAGGACCCTCTCCCAGCTGACTGCCTGAGAGATTTGTGCCCACAGGTCTTGGGCTGAGTAAAGCATGTGGAAAGGACTCTGTGCTGCCATCGGGCTGCCGGGGTGGTCAGAGTCTATATACAGCGCTCTGCTCACATCCCTCCAGAGGCTTTACCATTTTCCTGTACATAGCTCCGGGACTGGTGCTTTCATCCTTAATGGCCAGCTTCTCTGTTGAAGGCCTGTCCTCCGTCTGCTGGAATCTGCACCCACCATGCAGAAAGCTGGAAGTACCTGGGAATTTACATCCCCCTGGGGAGTGGCCCTTAACCCATGACTGAGAGGTACAGCTCCCTCACCACTTATTGGGACAACTCTGAATCTGATCTAGACCTGGAGATCTTGTTATGATGTAGATTCTAATTCAGAGAGTCCGGTCGGGAGTGGAGGCTCTGCAATTCCGACAAGCTCCAGGGTGGTCACTGATGTTACTGGTCTAGGAGTCCCATGGGTCTACACTGTCTTGGGAACATCCCTGTGGGATTATGTAGCTTCTTTCTCTTGGACCTTACTTGGTTGCCTTCCTTGGCCTGGCCATCTTCCAGGTCTCAATTCACTCCTGGCCATCTCTGGGAATACTTTCTAGTATATCACTTTCACACGATTCCTTGTCTCAGAGTATTCTTCTGGGGATCCTACCCTAAGACACCAGATCTGCAGCACCTTGGCAAGGGGCGGGCTGTATTCAAGACGCACTGTAACTGGGCTCCAGCCTCCAGGGACCACCCATGTCATCTGCCACTGCCTTCTCAAACCATCCTAGGTGCCAGTCCCACCTGATTATCCATGAACTTTCCAAGCCTCCTGACTTTTTGCTCATGCTTTTCCACAAATCTGAAATTACTGCTTTCACTTTTCTGCACACTAAAAAGCTCCTCGTTTTTCAAGGCTTGTTTCCAATGACATTCTGACCAAGAGGCCATTGCTGATCTCCACATTCAAAAGCAGCCCCTCCTCCCTTGTGTTTTCCCAGCATGTTGCTTATGTCTTGGTTTCCCTGTCCAAATAATGGGTGCACCAGAAGTTGCCCTTGTCACTCTCACAGTTGTTGTGATGACCAAATGACAGGATAGATATGAAATGGCTCACTAAGCTGATAAGATGATGATGATGATCATGGAGGAAAAATACAGCACCTGTGAACTTCCATGTGTAGAGTTTTTCTAAAATAAGGAATTACTTCTTCTTTTAAAAGATCTATACATAAAATCTTGGATTTGCAGAACTGGTATGTAGGGAACATATTGATCATATACAACCCTAAGCCATTGCATTTCCAGATTGGGATATCAATCTGTTATTCCCAGATTGGGAATCTCTTGCTGTTGACTTACAATACTGCAGCTCAACTCTATCACACCCTGCAAAACCAACACCACTGGCAAAGAAGGTCAATGTTATTGTTCTGGGGCCAAGACATGTGGTGAATCCCAACTTCTGGGACACTCAGAGGCACCCTCAGGGCCATCATTTTCCCTCACCAGCACAGTGAGCTGCAAAGCCTGTCACAATAGGCGGAGTGGGAAACTTTGGGGAAAGACAACAAGTTTAATGTTTGCCACTTCTTAGGGAATGGTGACAGCACCAAGGCAGAAATATCTGGAGCTCAGCAGGATGTGTGAAGACTGGACTGAGAGAGGTAGGAGGTAGAAAGACGGGTGTGGGAACAAGCTAAGTCGGGCTCCTGGCTTGACAAATTATTATTCAGCTGGCTTGCCTGAATTGTGACATATTATTTATTAAAATGGAAAGAAAATTTAAAAAGTGAGATGTCAGCCCCAACCCCAACCTCCCTGAGCACAGGCAGCCAGCACAAAGCAGCCTCTGCACAGCCTAAAAATTCAACATGACAGGAGTGTAAGGAAGAGAAAGTCATCCCACCTGTTTAGAATCATACGGACTCAGGGGCAAGCACTCCATATCTGCATGACCTTGAACAAGTCCTCTACCCACTTTACACCTCAGAATTCTTATTGTAAAACAGGGATAATAATACATTACAGGGTCATTGTCAGGATTATAGGTGGAAAAGCATTTTGACAAAATTCGATTGTGTTATAACTATTATCGTGAATGAGGATCATGATGGTGATTGGGTTTAACTTGTGCAGTTTTTAATTTTATTTTATTTTGATCATGTATAGTAAATGGTTACTGGCTCTCAACTTTTTTATATTAAGAAATAAACCCTGTCCTCAGGGAGTTAGCATGTTATCAGAGCAGGCAGACTTATAATCCAATAATTAAAACATATTACTTTGGGTCAGAGGATACACACGATCATCTTCACTGTACAGACAGGGAAACTGAGGATCAGAAGGTCAAATGGCTTGCTGAAGGTCATGCAGCTAGGAAGCAGGGTCAGAGCTCTGGCCTGGTTTTCTGACCCTTCACTCTACCTTCAGAATGACTGCCCTCCCCTCCTCACCCTCCTGGGTCATGGTGTGGGCTGTGACACTCCTGCTTACCTGTTGGGTGAGTCTGTAAGCCTCAGTTTCCTCCTTTTGCCATTAAACCATGATTACTTTTGCACCAACCTAATAAAAATGTGGCATTTACACATACCCTGTCTTACCTCACAAATCGCATGCCTGCTGTGTGCCGGATACCCTGCCAGTCACTTTACATATATGAAAGGGATTAAGGGAGCAATACTTACATGCCAGATACCTGACACAGAGTGGGCACTCAGTGAAAGGTCTGAGCAGGTTGAGTAGCTTATTTCATCGTTCCTAAAATTCCTTGTTAGGCCATTTTGCAAGTGGAACTTGGAGAGGTTAAACAATTGAATGGAGGTCACATAGTTATTAAAAGGTAGAACTGACATACAAATCCTGATTTTAAAACTGTGCCCTTTCCACCTTTTACATTAGTACATGAGATGATGATGATGATGATGATGATCATCATCATCATGTCTAGAAGAATGTCAAGGTAACCTACAGCAAAAGATGCTCCAGCCTCCTTCAGGCACCAAGAAGGATAAAAATACACGGGGTTGCCTGCGAGGCATCCTTGCAGTTATCTGCTGGGAGCCTCCCAAAAGTCCAGGCAGGAAGGTGTAGCCAGCTGAAGAGTATACATAGAATTGGAATGGCCTCTCCTAGTGGAAGCAACTTGCCATTGTTCGAGGCATGAAACTGCAAGGGCAGGGCCGTGGAGCCTGGGTCATGGCAATGGTACTGTTCACCTGCTTATGTCTGATTAGGAAACACTGTTGGTAGTGACAGTGCCTCATGTCAGGAACAGCTCAAGTGCTAAGCATTCTCCTCTGGGCTTGAGACAGAGAGGAACTGTGGAAGAGGCTAAAATTCAATTCTAGTAGGTGGGAAGTGGCTGGATATAAATATTTTAAGACAACAAATATGATTCAGAAGGCTAATTGGAACTTGCTGACACCAGCAAGGGCTCCTGGCGGCATGACACACAGATGGGAGTAGGAATCTCCGCCTCAGCATTAGAATACATACTGTAAATACCATGGAGGAAGCTGTCTGTCCCCTCCAGGGACACACGTCTAAGTCCTCACTAGAAAGCTGGTGCAAGGGACAGGGAAAGGTGGAGAAGATGGGCACTGAACAGCAGCCTGGCTTTTTGTCTTGGATCTGTCTACTTTCCTGAGAAAGTCACTTAACCTTTCTGAGCCTCAGTTTCCTCATCTATAAAATGGGTAGAGAGTGAAGGTGGTAGTGGGCAGGGATTAGACTCAATGATCTTTAAATTGCCTAGCTCTTTCGCTGCTCTGTCATTGTGAGATTCCAGGAATCTATAGCCACCTCTTGGATTTCACGTTTGGTTGTTAAGCAGCAAGATAGCTTAGGGGGTTTAGCACCTGGACTCTGGAGCTGGACAGCCTGAGTTCAAACATCAGCTCTGCCACTTATTGCATGGTACTGGCAATATTACCCCTATACATAGGTAAGAGGGGCCCTGCTCTGGGCCCCACACTTTCGAGGGTGTTTCTCTGATCCTCTTCCATCTGTACCCTTCCTTACAGGGAGCAAGAGGATGTGCCCACCAGGAGGTCATATTCTCAAACTAGACCATACTCTGGGTCCCTAGAATTCTCTGCCTAAATGACTCCAAGCCAGCTGACAGCATCCAGATGGGCTTCATCTTTGGGTCTATCCTCTCTAGGGTGGACCTCTCTTCTGAAGGGGTTGTGGTTTGACGTGGAGTGTCCCGGGGTTGGATGTGTGGGCTGGGGCATCCATGTGCATGCACAAAAAGTCCCTTACAGTTTAAGACGCAGCTAAAATAGAAGGACAATGGGGGTGAGCTGTGGGTCCGGGACCCCTCTCCCTGGGTACTGGTTCTGGTCTGGGATTCCTAAGAGTTGGAGAATTCTGAATTCAAACCAGGCTTTGTAGTCATTATGAAGGTCTATTTTTCAAGCAGAATGATAGAATGCATTTAATTCAACTTGTTGGCTGGATTCAAAACTTGCAAATATTTAGATACGTGTTACACGGGCTTCCACTGGTACTCTTGTCCTGGGCCTCACAGATGTTAATGGGGAACCTGGCCCCCGGGAACATTATTTAACCTTGTAATACTGGGTTTCCTCCTCTGTAAACTGGAAATAGTATTAAAACTAACATCCTAGGCTCGGTGTGGTGGCTCATGCCTGTAATTCCAGCACTTTGGGAGGCCAAGGCAGGTGGATCACTTGAGCTCAGGAGCTCGAGACCAGCCTGGGCAAAATGGTGAACCTCCATCTCTACAAAAGATACTAAAAAAATTAGCTGGGCGTGGTGGCATGCACCTGTAGTCCCAGCTACTAGGGGGCTGAGGTGGGAGGATCCTTTGAGCTTGGGAGGTCCAGACTGCAGGGAGCCATGTTTGCACCACTGCACTCCAGCCTGGGTGACAATGTGAGACCCTGTTTCAAAACAAAACAAAAAACGTACCTAACATCATAAAATTATTGCATGGGTCAATCAGTTGACTCATATGAACTAGTCCTATGCTCAATTTAGTAGGGCATTAGCTGTTGTTATTTTTCTGTCATTCAGACCTGGGATTATACCCACAAATGCCCTGCAGACTTCTTGGTCTCCTACTGTAATGGTTTCAACCCGTCCTGCCACCCTGCAAGCGGTGACTGATCCAGTTAGCCTGACTACAACACTGCCTGGCATACTGTTACCTTTTGAGGTCACGTTTAGCCTGTGTAGTGACCCCAGCCTCTGTCCTCTACTGGGAGCTCTCCACCCTGGGGAAAAAAGGACTCATTACCTGTGTGGCTAAAGCCAGCAAATGAGACATGTGCACTGAGCTGTTTAGAGCAAAAGGAAATAGGCAAATAAAGGTTTCTTCAAATGTCACCATCCCAGCTAGGGTAAGATGCATGAGAGCTAAAATACACAATCTTCTTCTGGGTAGCAAATAAATAAGTTTGAATTCAGGGATCAGGCCTTGGCCATGTCATTAACTATCCTGCTTGGAGACCTGGCTCTTGATAACAAGCCGGTGGGAAGAATTGCTCTTTCAATTTAACCTTGCTATCATTAAACGGCCTTCTGCAGTTTCTCCGATATGCTTATTTTATTTTTCAGGCATCATGCTAGTTAAAAGTAGGATAAATGATAAGTCTGTTAACAAATACCTGAATTAATTTTATGGCAGAGATTGCAGAGCAGGGAGCAGGGTGGGACCATTCCTGCACTGTTGGCTGATAACCATTTCGGGCATCAAACATTTATTAAGGACCAATAATAAAAGCCCTTGTGATGGTGTAATGGCTCATTCTAAATGCTTCCTGCTAATAAAATGAGCATTGATTTGAAAGGCAATATTTAAATTCTATCCACAGCATGTCAAGGAAAGGACAACTGTGTCTGAGGCGTGAGAAGCACTTAGCCAACTTGTTTAATCATCAGATGCTCTGCAAATTGTGTGTGCTCTTGGCAGGTGGGAAAATGTTCCCTAGCAAATGCTTCATTAGGGGAGGTAACCACAGAGCAGGGTTCAAATCCTAGCTCCCTACATTTGGACTTGGTGACTTTGGACTGGGTTCATAAACTCTCTCAGCCTTTACTGGCTCCTGCATAAAATAGAGATATTCACAACTTTCATGTGCTGTGGTTTGGAAAGTTAATAAGTGATTACATAAAGTGATACAGCAGCATCAATAAATTTTAAGCTCTCTTCCCCTTTCCCTTAAGCTTGAACATGGACCAGCTCTGGGTAAACACATTTCTAGCTTCAGGAAAATTACTGTGCCATGAACAAAGTAACAAACTCAGAAATTGATGGGCTCCTCTCTCTTGTAAAGACTACTTCCTGTGTGTACCTTGATCATCATTTCCAACCTGGATACATGTCACACGTCCATGCTAATCTTCTGATTGTTAATATAGCAAACTTGATCATAACATTCACATGAGAATAGTCTTTCAGTGGCCCTGAGGACAAAGTCCATACAAACCAGCACTGCATCTGAGACCTGTCTCCTGCTTCCCTGTGCTCCCCATCCCCTGGAGCCTTACCGTGCCCCCTTGTTCTTCCGTGGGCACTTACTATTCCAGTCCCATGCTCTGTCCCAGCTTCCTGCCTTTGCACATGCTTTTCCCTCTTCCTGGAGTATCTTCCACCACTTCTTCCTGAATAGCTCCTTTTACCCTTAGAGGAAGCTGAGGGGTCCTCTCTAGAAGGACTTCAGGGTTAGCTTTCTCTAACCCCTGAGCTTCTCTCAGCTAGCAATAACTGCATTGCACTGAAATAGATTTTTCTTCTTCTTTCTTGGACTGAAGGCGAGTCTCACATCTGTCTGTCAAGCAGCCATCACAGTACCTGGCATCGAGTCAACATTTTATGAATTTGTTGACTCAGCTCTCATTCCCTAGGAATGCTCGTCCAGTCTCAGAGATTTAAAAACAATCTGTATGCTGAGGACTCACAAATAAATCTGGCTCAGCCCACTCCCTTAACCTCTACACACAAGCACCCAACTGCCCACTTACAAATCTCACTTGGATGTTCAAGCCTGTCCAAAACTGAGCTCCTGATGATCCTTCCCAAACCGGATCCTCCTCCAGTCCTTCTCTTCATTGCAGATGGAAGCCTCATCTTTCATTGTTCAGACCAAAAAATCTGGTGTTGTTCCTGTTACTTCCCTTACATCCTATGTCTGGTCTGGCTGTGATTCTGTTGGCTGTAGCCTCAAAACAGGTTCAGAATATCGCTCCTTCTCATCACCCCCATTTTCACCTTGATTATCGCAGTAGTGCATATGGGCTATCTCCCTGTTTGCTTCCACCCTTGCCTCTGCAGTTTATTCCCAGCACAGCAGTCAGAGTGATCCTGTGAAATGACATCACTCCTCTGCTCACAACCCTCCAATGACTCTCCATCACCCTCAGAGTAATGCTAGATTCCTTACCATGGTGATAGGGGCCTACACCGTCTGGCTCATGCTACCTGCCAAGCTCATCTCCATTGTTCTTTGGGAACCCCAGGCAAGTCCCTGCTGCAGGGCCTTTGCACTGGCTGTTCCTTCTGCCTGGAATGCTCCTCCCCCAGAGCCACATGGCTAGCTTCCTTCCTCCAGGCATTTCCCAGATGCCACCTTCTCAGAGAGACCTCCTCTGGCCACTTTACCTAAAATTTCACCTCCCAACACATATTCCCTTGTCCTGATTTATTTTTCTTCTTAGCACTCGTTCAGCATGCTATATGTTTTACTTATGTATCTTGTTTATTTTCTATCTCCTCCAACCAGTGAGGACATGCATTTTGGTCTGTGTGTTAAGTTCTGTTTCCTCCATTCCTACAGCAGTGCCCGATCCACAATAGGTTGTCCATTAAACCCTAGTTAGTTGGTCAAATGAATGAATGAATGAATGAATGTCTTCTTTAGAAGGGAAGCCAACCCCAGCAGCCCTCCAGTAGCCTGGAACTGAGGTGGGAGGTGAGACTGGACTCTGGATGCAGGGGCTTGACTCTAGGCCAGGTTGAAGACTAGCTGAAACAGCAAAGAGGCAAAAGCACCTCTCCATGAGACGTGCCCACCAACACCATGTCAGTTCACGATTGCCATGGCAGTACCTAAAAATTTCCATCCTCTTTCATGGCAATGACCTAGAAGTTACTACCCCTTTTCTAGACATTTCTGAATAACCCACCCTTTAATTTGCATGCAATTAAAATGAGTATAAATATGACTGTAGACTTGCCTCTGAGCTGCTACTCTGGGCACACTGCCTATGGAGTAACCCTGCTCAGCAAGGAGCAGTACTTCTACTGCTGCTGTACATGGCCACTTCATGCTGTCTAGGCTGGGCACGGTGGCTCACACCTGTAATTCCAGCACTTTGAGAAACTGAGGCAGGCAGATCACTTGAGCTCAGGAATTTGAGACCAGCTTGGGGAACATGGTGAATATAAAAACAATTAACTGGGCATGGTGATGCATGCCTGTGGTCTCATCTATTCAGGAGGCTGAGCTGAGAGGATCGCTTGAGCCCAGGAGGTGGGGGTTGCAGTGGACCAAGATCATGCCACTGGGCGACATGGCGAGACTGTCTCGAAGAGAAAAAAAAAAAAAAAAAAAAAAAGAGAAAAGAAGAAGAAAAAAGGTGCTGTCTAACACTACTGGCTTGCCCTTGATTCCTTAAATTCTTTCCTGGGTAAAGCCGAGAACCCGTCCTGGGCTAAGCCCCAATTTTGAGGCTCACCTGTCCTGCCTGCATCAGAACCAGCAAGTGGCACAAACACCAACGATGCAGATGGGCTCCACAGTGAGCAGCGAGTAGTCTTTGGCCATATGAGCAATAATGGAGTTAACGCCCCACAGGGACAGCTGCAGGTTCATTGCACGTGATGAGTCTGGGAGGGAGAAAATGTGCTGTTTGGGGTCACTGTACTGCTAGAAGAACGAATCGTTTTCTCTCTAGGGAACATTTTGAATAGGATTTCAGAGCAGGAAGACATTAGGTGAGAGATGGGGAGCAGTATGTGTAGGGCTCAGAGACCTCATTCCCCTAGAGATTGTCTGCCCCATCTGGGTGCACAGTGTGGCCAGCAGGTCAGTGCCTCCTGTGGGGGTCCATCACGGGGTGCAGCAGGGCTCCTGCCAGACTTGGCAGTTGGACTAGGACTATGCACAAAATGTAAAGCAAAGTATGCACCCAGAAGCCCATTCTTCCATTAACTTATATATATATTTAAAAACTAGATAAGAGTTGCTATGGAGAGCAAACGTGACTTTAAGACGTAATTGCAGTTCATTGTTATTTTCCTAAATAATGCGAGTGTCTACATGGCTCCATCCTGCTTTATTTAGCTTCATCTTTCCAGCTGGAGCTTGCTCCCTGATGGGTGGGGGTGACCTTCATTGGCATCTCTCTACCCTGGGGGTGGTCATGTCCTTCAGGAGTGGGTGATGGATAGACTCTGCCTTTGTTTTTCTCCGGAGACCCACCCTGCTCCATGGACACATAGGATAGACCTGGGCACTCACTCCCCTGCGTCCTGCTCACACAGCACTTCAAAGGCCAGAGAGAAAAAAAGCAACAGGATAGCCCTTTGATTCAGTGAGAAAGGTGGCACGTGGTGTCTACTCCAGTGAGCTCAGAAGATTTGCAGGAGCTAAACCACAGACACATTGGCCCCTTTTGGCTAAAGACCTCGGAGCCCACGATCCCTTCCTTCCTTACTCATAGCTCCACTAGTGCCTGTGTTATGTTGTGTTAGAATCCTGTCTCAGAAGCAGCCCGAAGATAGGGATCACATCTGGTGGATTTTCATAGCCCCAAAGCTTAGTCCTGCATCTGGCACATAATAATGCATCTCTGTGTATAACCATGTGATTTTTCAAAGCTTAGTTTTTTGGGCATTCTGGGTAGCAATTCCTCTTATTCAGTCAGTCTGGGGTTCTGCCCTGGGTCCAGCCCACACAGTTGTAGGACTGACTGGAGCCCTTGTGAGAAGAAACTGAACCTCTGTAGAATGATGCGAAGAAATGTTTTCTTTCCCTCCCCATGTGCCCACTCTCATTAATAAAGAAGGGAACTTCCTCCAGCACTTCTGCCCTCTTGAAGTGCTGAGGCTGGAGTATCCAGTCCTCTGCCCACCTTTTTATTCCACTCAACTGAGGCGAGATGCTAATATGATGGGGGAATGACCATCACTGGCCTCTTTATTCTGGGGGGTGGCAATGTCATTAAGGAGTGGGTGATGGACTCTACCTTCATTATTTTTCTGGGACCTGCCCTGCACATAGTACAGGCTCACTCCTCAGGTCCCTGCTCACACAGGCTGAGCACACTGGAGTGGGATCCTGGCTGTGGGTGGCTTGCCACTCTCTCTCTGAGTATGTGAGGCAGGCCAGTGTCTAGCTGAGTAGGGTTTTCACAATGCGACTGCCTCAAGCAAAATCCAGGTTCTAAGTTAGGGGAGAGGGTTATTAGATACCTATTTCAGCCTTAGGTAAGTCATGTTCCCTAATCTGGCTCATGCCAAAGCCCTGCATTTTGGGAGGTATTAAACATATACCTGGCCCGGAATCAAGCTATTTGGTTGTCATCTAGCCCATGATCCTTGTGTCTATTTTCTAATGGTGAGACCTGGAGGAGTGGTGGAGTGAGGTTTAGGTTCCCCTTACCTCTGAGAGTTGGGCTTTCAGAGAGATCTGCACTCAGTCATGTTTTCCCTCACCAATGTGGGGTCTTTCTCTTAAGTCTGGTTATTGTCTGGTCTTTTGTCTCATGAATATCAAAATCCCCTAGAAAAACGTAGCCTGTCATTTTCCCAGGCAGGCCCTGCTTGTCCCTCCCTTGTCCAGCTCTGGTCACTACGTTCTTGTTACCTGCAGGCTCAGCTCATGTCCAGCTGCTAAGTCAGTGAGAGGCCAGCCTGGCAGAGTATGAGGAGCCCTTCATGCCATCTGGGCAGGATGAGAAGATCAGCTGCTGCCACCCCCGGGAGTCAGGCAGGGAGACAGCCTGTTGTGGACATTTGTTGTGTCTACTGCCTGATATCCATTTCACCCTGCTGGTAACTAGTCCCCGGTTTTCCTCTTGAGGGCTTGCCTGCCCCACCTCCACCCATCTCATGTGCTTCAGATAAAGCTGACTCTACCCAGACTCCAAAAGTGGCACCTATGAGTAAGCCACACGGACCAGTGCATTTCATCTTCCAGTCAAGTTGGTTCAGACATGAGCACATGACCCAAGTGAGGCCAATTACAGCCAGTGAAACTAAATTCTAGCACATCTGTGTGTGCATGTGTGCATGTGTGTGTGAACATGTACATGTCCACTACTAGAGAAGTGGGCTTTCATTTCCACTGGATGTGAAGCTGAAAGGATGCAGAATTGGGAATTTTTAGCAACCATCAAGAAGAGACAGAAGGGCTAAAAATGAAGCCAACACTGAGAAAGCAGGGCCAGATGGAGAGAGACAAACCTTATTCAGGTGACAGCATTTGATCCCTGGGTTGAGCCATGCCTGAAGGCAGAGCAGTCTACTTGAATGGACTATTCAGTTACATGACCTGATAAGGTCTCTTGTTTACTTAAGAAAGTTTGACTTGCATTTTCTCACTTGCAACCGAAAGTGTCCTCACTGATACAGAGCCTTTTGTTGCCACCTGATCACCATGCCGTAGCCTCTCTACTCTAATCCTTGCTCTGTGGGGTCTGCAGTTTGCTCTCTCTGTCTTCAGTTAGCCAGAGCCCCTGCTGGAAGGGGAGCCTGGCCCCACAGGCCGGATGCTCAGCTGGGTTCTCTTGTCAGTTCTCAAAGCCACCCCTGTGTGCCCCTTGCATCACCTGATTCTGAGAACAGCACAGTCAACAAGCCCCTGCCTTGTGCCCCTTGGAAATGCTGCCAGCATGAATCAATAATTCCAAAATATGTTCTGGGGAGCACTGGTCCTTTTGGATGCTCTTTGGGAGGACAAAAAGGTTTTCAGTTTTAGAAATTGACAAAGCCCTGTACACACACACACACACATATATATATATCCCTCTTGGAGATCCACCAGCAAATTTACTTATCAAAGGTTCTAATGAGCACTGCCATAAAAAGCAGTGGTCAACATATCATAATTTAGCATTTGAAAACAGATTTCACTACGGAATAAACATTTTTTTTTTTTTGGTTGTAGGTATAATACCTATAACAACCTGAACATACTTGGGGAAACACTTGACTAGAATTTGCAGGAGTTCCTTGAACTTGGCAATTTGTACAACTGGCCTCTTGCTGGAGCAGCCAGCCATTCATTTCTGGTCAGGTCCTAACACCTTTATCTCGGCTTGGTGATATGATATCATTTCTTCCCTCCAGAGCTCCCGGCATGCCGCAGGGCTGGGACCACGCTGGCTGTGCCATTTCTTGGCATACGGTTCCTGTGTTGGTGGTAGCAGGAGATAATTTGATTGGGCTGACAACATTCATTCTTTTCTGGGCCACACAGACTCCCTAATACCCCATTCTGAGACCACAGTTCAAATCTGGCAACAAGAATGCACATAGTTACATGTAAACAGAAAGCTTAACACTAAATTATGATTGATGTTTCAAATCAAACGCTCTCAGGGTTGGGGTGGGAGATGAGTTTCCAGGAAGTAGTGCCTGTAATGAAACCCACCAGAGTCATAAAAATGCAGGATGGCCACAGGAGGCTGCCTGGAGACTCAAACCTAGATGACAGAAAGAGAGCTAAATTTTAATATTTGCTTGCTTTCAAAACAGCAGCATCATACTTCTAACGAAACAGAAATGCTTGCTTGGTACTGTATTGCCTCATAAATCCTAGGGACCCATTCAATGACGAGGTTGAAGGAGCCAGCTGGCCAAGGTGTGATTACTTCTGGGATTGGAGGGAGGGAGAGAGAAGGCCACCACTTGTGGACTGCTCTGCATTCACGATCCTTTTCAATCTTCCTAAAATCTAGTGAGGTAAGCAGTGTTTCTGTTTGGCTGGGGAGGAAACCAAGATCCAGAAGGGTGAAGCCTTTGGACTAATGGTGGCATTGGGATTTGAACCAAGGTCAACCCAAGATCAAGCCAAGCCCAAAGCTATGCCCAAGAAGGGATTTCTTACTGATGAATTATGGGTATAGACCTCTCAGATGTGGTTGGTGGTGTCCCGTGACTCTGCTTGGATGAGACAGTCTTCCCCTTTCTATCCGCAGACAAGCACTCAGTTGTGTGTCCAAACCAAGGCAGAGTATTCTTCCAGGGCCCTGGTCTCTGATTGGGGAAGGGAGACTCTGAGGGGATACAAATATAGTGGCTACAGGGTGAAGTTCCAGGGTTATCCAGACACCCCTAGATTGGAGAAGCTGTTTTTAAACTGATCCTGGATGAGTTACTGGAGATCAGAATTGCCAGAAGATCAGCAGGCTGGTTTGCCCCTAGGAAACATCAACATTTTTGTTTGATTTTTGAGTGTCCCCATAATGGTCATTCCAAGGTGGTAGTGGAGAGCTCACAGGATGGAGAGCCACAGGATCCTCCTTCTGGCTCTGTCCCTTTCTAGCAGCATCACTCCCCTGAGTGATGCTGAGCCTTGGTTTCCTCATCTGTCAATTGTGTTTTATAATTCCTGCCCTGAGATCCTGGAGCAAGATGGTCGAATAGGAGCAGCTCCAGCCTCCAGCTCCCAGCGCGAGTGACACAGAGGACGGGTGATTTCTGCATTTTCAACTGAGGTACCAAGTTCATCTCACTGGGGAGTGCCAGCCAATCAGTGCCGGTCAGCTGCTGTAGCCCGACCAGCTAGAGCTGAAGCAGGGCGAGCCATCGCCTCACTTGGGAAGGGCAAAGGGGAAAGGAATCCCTTTTCCTAGCCAAGGGAAACTGAGACACACAACACCTGGAAAATTGGGTAACTGTCACACTGATACTGCACTTTACCAAGGGTCTTAGCAAACAGCACACCAGGAGATTATATCCCACACCTGGATGGAAGGGTCCCACACCCACGGAGCCTCCCTCGTTGCTAGCACAGCAGTCTGAGATCTAACTGCAAGGCAGCAGC
>NW_012114788.1:2333875-2335196 GCF_000951035.1 Colobus angolensis palliatus
AGGCTGGGGGAGGGCCGCCTGCCATTACTGAGGCTTAAGTAGGTAAACAAAGCCGCTGGGAAGCTCGAACTGGGTGGAGCCCACCACAGCTCAAGGGGGCCTGCCTGTCTCTGTAGACTCCATCTCTGGGGACAGGGCATAGCTAAACAAAAAGCAGCAGAAACCTGGGAAGAGGTAAATGACCCTGTCTGACAGCTTTGAAGAGAGCAGTGGATCTCCCAGCATGGAGATTGAGATCTGAGAACAGACAGACTGCCTGCTCAAATGGGTCTCTGACCCCTGAGTAGCCTAACTGGGACACATCCCCCACTAGGTGCAGACTGACACCTCATACCTCACATGGCAGGGTACACCCCTGAGAGGAAGCTTCCAGAGCAATAATCAGACAGCAACACTTGCTGTTCAGCAGTATTCTATCTTCTGCAGCCTCCGCTGCTGATACCCAGGCAAACAGGGTCTGGAGTGGACCTCAAGCAACCTCCAACAGACCTACAGCTGAGGGTCCTGACTGTTAGAAGGAAAACTAACAAGCAGAAAGGACACCCACACCAAAACCCCATCAGTTTGTCACCATCATCAAAGACCAAAGGCAGATAAAACCACAAAGATGGGAAAAAAGCAGGGCAGAAAAGCTGAAAATTCAAAAAATCAGAGCGCATCTCTCCCTCCAAAGGAACGCCACTCATCGCCAGCAACGGATAAAAGCTGGACGGAGAATAACTTCAATGAGTTGAGAGAAGAAGCCTTCAGTCGATCAAACTTCTCAGTGCTAAAGGAGGAACTACGTAACCAGTGGAAAGAAACTAAAAATCTTGAAAAAAGAATGGAAGAATGGATAACTAGAATAATCAATGCAGAGAAGGCAATAAACGAACTGACAGAGATAAAAATCATGACACAAGAAATACATGACAAATGCACAAGCTTCAGTAACCGACTTGATCAACTGGAAGAAAGAGTATCAATGATTGAAGATCAAATGAATGAAACAAAGCGAGAAGAGAAGTCTAGAGAAAAAAGAGGAAAAAGGAATGAACAAAGCCTCCAAGAAATATGGGATTATGTGAAAAGACCAAATCTACGTCTGATTGGTGTGCCTGAAAGTGAGGGTGAAAATGGAACCAAGTTGGAAAACACTCTTCAGGATACCATCCAAGAGAACTTCCCCAACCTAGTAAGGCAGGCCAACATTCAAATTCAGGAAATACAGAGAACGCCACAAAGATACTCCTCGAGAAGAGCAACTCCAAGACACATAATTGTCAGATTCACCAAAGTGGAAATGAAAGAAAAAATGTTAAGGGCAGCCAGAGAGAAAGGT
>NW_012114788.1:2339296-2403743 GCF_000951035.1 Colobus angolensis palliatus
CCAAACACCGCATGTTCTCACTCATAGGTGGGAATTGAACAATGAGATCACTTGGACATGGGAAGGGGAACATCACACACCAGGGCCTATTATGGGGAGGGGGAAGGGTGGTGGGATGGCATTGGGAGTTATAACTGATGTAAATGACAAGTTGATGGGTGCTGACAAGTTGATGGGTGCAGCACATGTATACATATGTAACAAACCTGCACGTTGTGCACATGTACCCTAGAACTTAAAGTATAATAAAAAAAAATGAAAAAAAAAAATAATTCCTGCCCTGCCCATTTCACAATGACAATGGATGTGGCTTTTGATTAAATGCAGCCAGAATTTAGCCAGCATTAACTATATACCAGGCATCCTTCTCAGTGTGAGGAGAGGGGCTTATAAAGGAGAATCGCACAATATCCCTGTCTTTAAGTGAATCATTTAGTGCAAACAGGACGGATGGAAGTGGTGAATGGTGCTTTATATTTCAATAGCATCTTAGTGCTTTCTCATTCTTTGTTTCATGAAAGCATTGATGGCTGTCTGAAGTAAGCAGAACAAATATTCTTATTCTCATTTGACGAGAGAAGAAACTAAGGTTTCAACGAGTAAAGTCCCTCACTGAGTGATGATAATAACATCTAAAGTCTGCACCCACAATTCATTTGCACAAGGTTTTCATATGTGTCATGTCATCAAGTCTTCAAAACATCCCTGCGTGGTAGGCTTTATTACTATTAGACCTGTATTGTAGACGAGAAAAGAAACACAGCCAGATTGTCAGTTCCTGGAGAGAAGAAACCAGATCATCTTCATCTATGTATTCTTAGCACCAAAAATGGCATGAAGCAATAAAAGCGGTTTGTAGCAGATGCTTTTTGTGTCCTGCCCATACCGCCTTGGACTTAACTGTTTTAGTGTGCACTGGCCCCGTTTCCAACCATCGGCACCTGTATTTCTTTATCCAAGGGCTCTCTCTGATAGCCAAGAGCCCTTGTTGGCCAGAAGTGCTAGAAAGTAGGTGCTCCTCAGAAGCTGCGCTCCACCAAAGACTCCCTCACCCTTCTGGTGAAAGAACTCCAAGTGCGTGCTCCACTCTGGCTCCTGGAGATCCCATGGGATTAAGTCCCAATGACCCATGGTGCTGACTTGATTAATAATGTACCTGGTTTTGGTTGTTTTTCTTACCTGTCTTATTTCCCTGTTTCCCTATCTGTGTTTCTCGGGATCATCTCCCAAATAGACAATTGTCCTTTTTTCAAGGTCTGCTTCTAGAGGAGCCAGACTAAGACTGGGTTCAGTGATGGCTTATGGGGTGAGTGGATGAGTGGATGGAGAAGTGAGAGACTGTCCTATCCCCTGACACCCTGACTGGGGGAGGTAAAGGGAAGAGTGTTGGTTATAACCTTGATGTGTTTGTTTCATGAGAACTGAGGTGGGTTTGGGAAGGTGCATCTTACCTGCTGGTGTTGGTGTGAAGACGCAGAAGAAAAATATTACAAATCTGTTACTGAAGGTTAAAGTCAAGAACATGATTCCAGGCAGGGTAATCAATCTGCGATGCTTAGATCTCCTCCTCTGGCCCTCTAGTTCTCTTAGAACAGAATCCAAGCTCCTTACTCAGAGCTTGCCACCCTCTCCAACCCATCCCAGACTCAGTGCCGCAGTCCTACATTTTCTGCTCCCTGAACACCTGGAGAGCATCCCTCCCTTGGGACACCTTCATTCTTGCTGGCACTTTGCCTGGAATGCTCTTTCCCTCAGAGCTTTGCTTGGCTTACGTTTTCTGCTTCCTTCAGGTTTCAGCTTCCAAGTGACCTCCTTAGAGGTTGGTTTGCTGACCAACAAAGTCAGTCACTCCCTATCTCATCACCTTATTCTATTTTTATCATAAAATTTGTATTTGCAGAACATTTGATTATTATTATTGTTATATTTATTATTATTAATGATTTGTTCTCTATCTAAAACTCAGGATCTATGAAAGACATGGTCAGTCTTGTTGACTGATGTTGTCTCAGCTCTCAGAACAGGGCCTGGCACATAGCAGATGCTCAATACATAACTGTTGACTGAAAGAATGAAGGATAAGCTAAGGAGATGACAGTGATGGGCAGAGGTGTGCAGGAGTTCCAATTGTCCATGGTGACGACTTGATTCATGGTGTAATTGTTTTTGGTTTCCCAACTGTCTCATTTCCCAACTTTCTCTCTCTGTATTTCCAGGGCTAGTGCATTTGGCTGCCTTCTAATGCTCTGCTGTGTATTTATTTGGACTAGCTGCTTGTCTTTAAAGGGACTGTATGAGTTGGTGGCAGGTTATGTGAATGGCCCAAGATCACTCTCAGAGGTAGGAGAGGCAGAACTCAAGCCTCAAAGCCCAGGAAGCCCATGCTCTTAGCTACCATCCTACATGGCATCCGTTAGGGTTTACCCACTACCCCTGAAATAAGACTTTCTGACCCTTTCTCCCAGTCTTCTGCCATGTCACAGAGATAGAGGCTATTAATCTTGTTGCTGGGATTTTTAAAACTTTATTTATAAACTGTTCCTGTTTTGTCTTTTGTCAACTTATAAGCAAGTCTGTAGGTCAGCCATACAAATAATTTGCCCTTGTGGTAGAAAAAAACCCCATGTTGCATAAAAAGGATGTCCCACCTCAAAGCCTCTAGACCATGGTTTTTCAGTCTCACCACTATTGACATTTATAACCAGATAATTCTTTGTGACAGGGGACTGTCCTGTGCATTTTAGGATGTTTAGCAGCATCCCTGCCCTCTATCTACCAGACGCCAGTAGCTTCCCCTACTTATGACAAGCAAAAATGTCTCCAGGCACTGCCAATTGTCCCCTGGGAGCCAAAACTGCCACCACCTAAGAACCACTGCCTTGAGATACAGGAGGGCAGGTGCCATGTTTGTTTTGCTTATGATTGTGTCCTTAGTGCCTGGCCCAAGTTAAGTGCCCCATAAATATTTGTTGGGCAACAGGATGAATAAATAAGTGAATAGTGAATGAATGAATGAATGAACATAGCCAGTGTTGTTGGGCTGAATTTCCTGAACCCCCTGACCTCATCAGCTGCTCACTTTCTCTGTTTTCCAACATCATGTCATCTGCTGACCTAACTGACCAGTCACAGCTCTGGTGTAATTATTCACCTGGCTTCCCATAAACTATGTCCAAATGGGGAACAACAGACTTGGTCTGTTTTGGCCTTGAGTACAGAATCCAGAAACCTCTAACTTTAACCCTGAAGTAGAAGAGGGAAAAGAGACAGAGTGCAGGAGTGTAAGCAGCAAATGCTCCCACTCACTGGGGGTCATTTACAGTCTCGGGGATCCAATTAACAGTTTCTGAGTGGCCAGTTTCCCCACATCTCCCGTGTTTCTCCACCTCACAGACACCGGTGAAGCCTGTACCCATTAGGCAACATTACTCTGCATAATGAAACAACTGTACTGAAATCCCAAATAAGAAAATGGGAGGCTTCTATGAGACTTTAAGCTGCTCAAGTTCACTCAGCCTCAGCTAATGAAAATATGAGCTGCCTCTGAGCTGAGCCTACTTCCTCACGTGGTCCAGCAAATATCTTAATACCTCCAGATTCCTTCCTGCTTTCTAAATTGTGTGCATCACATCTGACATTTGCGAGTTATCTATGATGTCTGCAAGATTAAACCACCATGAAAACTCTCCATCTGCACTCTCATCCCCTCCACCCCCCAACCCAGGCTGCCAGGCTGAGCTAGAATGCCTGAGACTGTGAAAGCTCAGCCCATATGGGTGAGACTGGAGGCCAGCTGCAGACCTTTCAGGGTGCAATTCTCTCCCATCTCTATTTGCATCGCACATGCTGAGGGACTGAATTTCATTTCAAGTCCTGGCTGAGTGAGCACCTTCTACTTAGCAGGAAATACGGGGGCAGACAATGAGGAGGGGGGCTTGGCCCTGCCCTCCAAGGGAAAGCCTCACCCTTCATAACAAAGGCCACACCCGTCATGTGCAGGGGCCCTGCCTAGATGCTCCCTATGCACCCTCCCAGGAATTCCTCAAAAGAAAACAGGTTTGGGCAGGTACCCTTGTTTCCCACTTGAGAAACTAGTGAGCTTTGAGTCAGCCATGAAGCTACTACTTAGAGGGATTTGACTCATGCTAGACTCTTCCCCAAACCAGTATGTGGCTTTCAGACTTTGACCAGGAAGACAGACATTTGATGACTTAGCTGTCTACTGCAAGGCAGGATGAAAGAAATGCCAAATAAAGGTATAAGCAATGCCCTCTCAGGTACAGAGACAGAGGGGATTAATTCACGTGGAGGACTTAATGAGTCCAGGCTTGAAGAACAAAGAGGATTTTTAGCAGTGGAAAATGGGACAGTTCCAGGGGTGACGGATAGCATGTGTGACAGGCACAGAAGTGTGTGGCCCTTCCGAGGACCAAGGGGTTTGTGGAGAGAGTAGTTAGTAGAGGGATGCGGCTGAAGGTGATGCAGCTGTGTGTTGGACCCAGCTTGCATAAGCTCAGAAGAGCTGTGCTCACCAAATTGGTGTTTGGTGATATCATGTCAATGGCTTCCAGTCAGCCATGAAGGGGGCATTTACACCACGGAAATGTGCACTCAGGACTCCTCCCCTTCCTGAAAGCTGGTCATTAAACATTAACCAGCACACACTAGGTATTGGGGGACATCGCCACCAAGGTGACCCCAGGGATCTGAGTCTCAAGCAACAGCGGGTTAATAACGCTATTGATGAAGACAAGGGCTCCAGGAAGTTGAGGCTGGTGGTTTGAAATTCAGATCTGTAGTTTAGAAAACCAGAGATGACTGGTTCCCTTCCCTTTTCTTTTTGTCCCAGGATAGTGAAAATGCCCTATCTGAGTGAAGATAGAATAAAGTAAACATCTCTTTAAATGGAAAAAAAAAAAAAATCAAAGTGAAGATCTGACCTGCTGGGGATTCTCAGCAGGGAAACAGGCAGAGCAGGCAGCCCCGTTCATCTATTCCCAATATTGCATTATCTTAAACTCACTTATTCAGAATTCTCTCACCACAGATCCACACTTTGCCTCCTCCATTACCAGCTAATCCAAATGGACCTGGTGCTAACTTAATTTCTGGGATAATGGAGTCCTGATGTATTTGCACAATTGGCTCTTGCATCCCGACAGTATTTGCTGAATCCTTAAAATCAATGAGGCTGCTCTAGACCACCAGACCCTCCCTCCCAGTGAAGACAGTTTCCAGGATCCCCCTAGTGCCTGACTGCCTATATTAAACACCTACAGTAAACCAGCTCCATGCTGGGTGCCTGGTGTGGATCCTATCTGATCCTCACCATGGCCCAGGAAGGGTGACTTCCGTTTTACAGAAGAGGAAACAGGAGTCTCAAGAATGGCAGAACTTTGCCCAAAGTTACACAGGTAGCAAGTGCCAGAGCTAGGATGAGATTCCCTGTCTGTCTCTAAGGCTCCTAGTCTTTGAATTACATTTTGTTAGTATGTGTGGTAGGCTGGATAACTGTCCACAAAGATATCCATATCCTAATCCCTGAAATCTGTGAATATTGCCTTATAAGGCAAAAGGAACCTGGGAAATGTGATTAACGTAAGCTTCTTGAGATAAGGAGATTATCCTGGATTATCTGGGTGATCCCAATGTAATCCCGAGGGTCCTTGTAAGAGGGAGGCAGAAGAGATGTGACCACAGAAGAGGAGATGGCACCTGATGATGGAAGCAAAGATTGGAGTGATGTGGCCACAAACCAAGGAATGTGGCGGCCCCTAGAAGCCAGAAGAGGAAGGAATGAATTCTCCCAGGGAGCCTTCAGAAGGGGCCAGCCCTGCTCACATCTTGATTTTAGACCTGCAAGACTCCTTTCAGACTTCTGGCCTCCAGAACTGTAAGACAATAAATTTCTGTTGTTTTAAGCCACTAAGCTCGTGAGAACAGCAATAGGAAACTCACACACTTTCCAAAGCAAGAGGAAGAGAAATGAATCAAGACATCAATATGAGAAAGGAATGGGGTGTGAGAAGCATGTGTCAAGGACAAGAAAGGAATGGGCTGGCCTGCAGGTGTCCTTACCTCTCTCCAAGCACAGGAGGTCTGAGCAGGGGCCTCTGCTCCCTCTCCTTTCCCTTATCCTACTCCTCCTAGCCATATTGGCTTCAATTCGAAACAACGCATTCTATAATTAGGACAAGTATTCCTTTGCCCCCTGATGGACGAAAAGGAGGCAACTGAGTGACAGAGGCCAGCGCAGGCTCAAGCACTGGAGTTCTGTCTCAGCTCTGCCAACCACTTGCTCTGTGATCTTGGATAAAATGCTTTCTCTGAACTGCTGCAAGTGTCGCGACTTCTCAGATCCGCCCCCAGATTTTTATATCTATGTGCTAAGCAAACTAATCGTATAAACACAGTTTGGGTAGAATATTGAGCCCATCAAAAGAGCATCCAAAACACACTCTGTGCAGACTATTTGCATTCAGCTTTTATGTAAGCAGGTCTTGAGGTTCCTTGTGTAAGCCTCTCAAAGCTTCAGTCTTGATAACCATCCCACAGGGGGAAGCTCCAATTCACATTAATTTGGGAAGATTTCTCTGGCTGCCAGGGCCAGGAGGTGGGCATAGACTGGTCCTAAGAACTGAAGGTGGAAAAAAACCTTGCTTGGAAAGACGCGAAACAAGCCCTGGAGGTCTGCAAATCTGAAGGCTCTGAAAATGAGCTTGTAGGAATAAGAGGGGCTGGCAGTTTCAGGGAAGGGAAGGAAATGATGATGGGTTCAGCAGTGAGTGTGCTACGGGCCAGAACTGTCAGAGTTATCATGGGCCCGTTCTTTTAGCCGTTGGAAGCTGGGCCTTGCAACAGTGATGAGATAGGCCTGGGAGTGAAGCTCAGTGGTTATAGCATGGCTTAACTGAAAGACCATGACCTAGGTTTCTGATGGCTTAGTCCCTAGTTCAAGTCCCGTTACCGTCATCCTGGGGTCTCTAAGTATCTTAAATGTTTCAACTTTAGCTTTCTGATCTGCCAACTGGGTGAATGATAAGAGCTCTGTGGAGCTGACGAGCTCCCCTTCTTTCCCCCTTTCCCCTTCTTTCCACCCAGGCTGGGTGTTCCAGCTGCCAATCTCACTGATTCTTAGTTTGTATCTCTGGAAAATGGGGTTACTCATCAGAAGGTTGATGGAAGGCTTAATGAGACAGGATAGGTAAGAGGTCCAAGCCCTGGAATACAGATTCTCTCCCTGGCCCCTCTGGGCATTCTCACAAGTTAAGAGAATAACAAGATATGATCAATAACCTGGAGATATGACACCCAGAGGACAGTGTGCTGCTGCTATTTTTTCTGAGGGGGGCTGAGCCTATGTGACAGGTGATCCTTGATGGGAAAATGTGCACGCCTCCCTGAGCCCACCTGGCTGTTGTTCTGCCAAGTGCAGGGTCAAGTTCTTGTCCATCTCTCATGCCCAGGGTAAGCATGGCATGCACAATGACTGGGACCTAAATGGCAAAAAGCCTGCTATCCAAGCTCAGAAACATCCCTGGCTCCCATGAGGCCTCTGCCAGCAGCTCCAGGGACCCAGCAATAAATTAAAATGTCAGCATGATACGGGGTCAGGTGATATATCCCGCCAAGACTACACCCTCTTACTTGTACCCTTGGCTGTCTCCTCCCCAAGACGCTCCTCTTTTTCAGACGTATAACACAACATTGGGCTGATGGTCTGAGGGCTGACTTCTCAGTGGTTGCACCCTCCCGGGCTGACTTCTAAGGGAACAGGTGAATCTGTTCATCCTCTTTGTCCTATGGGGCTGGCAGGCATTGTGTATGTGTAGATGGCGGTGGTACATTAGAGCTCCCTGGCACCAGACTCCTAAATCTACCCCTTTATCCTTCAGCTGGTGCTGGTTATTGTGCCTGGGAAGCATACCATCACCTTCAATCTCAAAGCCTAAATCAGAGTGCCTCAAACTTTACTGTACATATGAGCTACTTGGAGATCTTGTTGAAATGCAGATTCTGATGTGATAGGTCTGGGGTGGCCTGAAACTCTGCCTTTAAAACAAGTTCCCAGGTGATGCCAATGCTGTTGATCCCAGAGTCGCAGGGACCTAAGGGGTCACCTGGAGGGAATGACAGAAACCGCAGGGCTCAAGAAGAAGGAAACTAAAATTGCTTGTCTGCTGCATGCCAGCTGCTGTGCTAGGTGGGTGAAAGTAGCCACCTTCTTAATCCTCCCAACAGACTTGCAAGGAAGGGATTAGGAGCCTAATTTCACAGACCGGGGAACAGAAACTCAGGAGCTACAGACATACACCCAGAGTCACACAGTTGGCAAAAGGAGGCAAGGGTTGAATTCTTGTGTCTGGCTCCTGTTCACTTTCTCTACTAAGAGGCTTCCCTATACATGAAGATGAAGCCCTGTTGCAATTCACAAATGAGGAAATACACTGAGTAAGTAAACATACGGAAGATGCTTGGTCTCACACTCTTCATCCAAAATGGAAAGCAAAACAGTGTGAAATGATCTCTCACCAGTCAAAATAGAATAGATTGCATGTGGGGAAAGGTATGGTGAAATGGGGATTCTCATATGATTCTGGGGAGAGGGTAAATTTGGGCAACGATTGGAAAACAGATGGCACCTATCAAACGCCTTAAAAATGTTCCTGTTCAGTAATTATGCTTTTGGGAATCTATCCTAAAAAGTCTTGAAATTATGTATCCCAGCACTATCCAGGATAAAGAAGTAGTAGAAAGAATTTAAATATCTGACAGTAGAAGAATGAGATGCAATTTGCGAAACATCCACACAATGGAGTTTTATGTAGTCATTGATTTATGTGTATGTAATACCGTGGAAATGTTAATGTTATAAAGGAAGAAAGTGGCTTGCAAAATGATACACAGAGAATAATCTAAAACTGATATTTAAAAAATATAAAACATTAAGCCTAGACAGAGAAAAAAGCCTGAAAGAAATTAAACCAGTATATTAGTGGTTAGGTTATTTTCTGGAATTATGAACCGTCTTTTAAATGTATTTTCTCAAATGTTTTAAATATACATGTGACTTTTCTAGTGATTTTTAAAAAAATGTCCTTTCAATTAAACTTCGGTCTATAGCACTTAATCCAATGACCTAAAAGTCAAATATACACTAAAATTGCATAAACTATTCCTATTTTCTTATTGAATCACATGGTAATTTCAGGAGACAAGTGACCTTCACTTTTAATTGACCATTGATTGGCAGTAGTTTCAGTTTCTCTGTCCTCAGCTTCTCTCATGATTAGGTTGGTGTGTCAACCTAACAAATGTGTCATGATGTCTAAGCAAAAACTCTAACGTCATCTAGAGAGTGATACATTAACAAAACCATATGAGGGATAATCCATTCATTCAACTGGCTGTGCTCTACGGATGCTGAGATGGAAGGCAGTTTGCAAGTGGCCCACAGTCTGGAAGGGGAGAGAAACCAATCAACTCCTGCTGTCTGGAGCGAGCAGGGGCTTTCAGGGCTAATCAGCACAGAGCATACTGAAGCAGACTGAGAAGATAAGGTGTCCTGAATGTCGAGGAGGTGTTAGGCAAGGAAGGGACAGGAAGCTGCTCCAAGCAGAGTTTGCAAAGACTTGAAGGGGAGACATTGACATTGAGAGCATGGTGGTTTCAAGGAGCCACCCCAAAGTGTGGCCTGGCATAAGGGTGCTACGCTTGGGGGAGGGAAGAACTGAGTTGCGAATGGCTGGAATCATCAGGGACTACACATGCCATGTGGTGGGGTTTTCATTTTATTTGAAAGGTGATGGGGAACCCCAAGAGGGTTTTAAAGAAGAGAGGATCATGACAGAATTAGACTTTAATGAAGATCACTCTGGCTGCAGAGTGGAAGTGAGACGGTGGGTGGTTCAATTGACAGTGTGAGTGAGCAAAGAGAGAACCAGTCAGGGGGTTGTTTGAACAATTAAGGTGAGAAACAATGAGGGGGTGGCCATACACAGAGGGAGGCAGTGGGGAGGGAGATTTAGGTGGTAAATCAGTAGCTACAGGTCTTGAAAATTAATTGGATGTGGAGGGTTAAGGAGAGGGAGGAACTCCCAGTGACTGTCAGAATATTTGTAATTGCTAATTTATGTGTTTCTGCAGGCTTGAATGTTACAGTAAATTAAAGGATAATTTGAGTGAACAAAATATAATTTAGACACAATCTTTCAGGAGACTGTATAATTACTATACACACACACACACACACACACACACACACACACACACACACACAATGTAAGTGCATTCACTGACCAAATGCCCATATCTCATCCATAAACAATTGTAAAGATGTAGAGGCCGATTCCTTTCTGGAGCCTCTGGAAAGCTCCCAGCTAGCATTCAGTGCCTTTGCACTGGAGAGAGCAAAGTCAAGACTTTGGCTTAGTGTGATGAGAGCCCCTGCTCTTGGACAGCAAAAGGCACTGTTCCCTAGAGGCATTTCCTTTTGACAGATGGTTACCCCAAATGGATGTGGGATATGAAGGGTGGCGAGAGAGAGCTACAAAAGTTCAGTGGTTTCTGGGAAGCTCTCAGGGATGTAAGGCTGAACTTCTCTCTGCAGGAGACCTTCCTTCAAAGGCAGAAGAGAATCGTGATGTTGTGATTTGCTTTTGTATATTTGTGAAAGGCACACACACGCAAACACACATGAACACACCCATTTTGCAGATGAGGCTCTGCACGATTGCGTAGTCTAGTTCCCATCACGACACTTGTTATGGCTGAGCCAGCCCAGAGCCTGAGTCTTTGGCTCTTGAATCCTTGCCATTTCCCATAGGCTGTGCAGAACGCCTTTAAACATTCTGTGTCTACCACTCCCCTGGAGTAGCACCTTTAAACTAAAGAAAGGAACTGACAGCTTGGGTTGTAGAAAGAGCCCAGACCAAATCCAGACAGAGCTGACTTCAGGTTCCCTCTCATCCTGGTGACCCTGGGCTTGTCCTGTTTGAACTTCAGGTTTCTTCTCTATAAATCAGAGATAACGGCATCACCTTGTAAGCCTGGGAGGATTAAATGAAATAATGCAGGTAAAGTGTACATGGTAGGTATTCCATGCCTCTTTCTTCTTTTCTCTTTCACTGCGGAGACTTTTAGAGCAGTGAGGCTCTCCTTCTGGCTCATGGGTGTGCTAAGCAGCAGCTCCCTTCTGGGTCTTGAGAAAAGGGACCCAAAATGACAAGTCCAGCTCTGTCTGGCATTCCACACTGTGCACAGAAGCCCTCTTGGGGTAACCCAGCCCTGTGATATTTCTGTATAGTAGTATGGTAATTTCTGCAGCAAAACCTCCCGTAATGGCAAAGACAAAGTCTTCTTTGCTACGTAATGCAATTCATGCTTTTAAATGTTTTTATTTAAAATAAATTGGCCGTGCTGTTGACTCTGGCACAGAACCGTGGGCTGTGTTCTCAGTCTGCCCCTCTGCAGTGCAACGGCTGCCTCAGAGTGAAGTTCACATCCCATCCCTGGGAATCTAGAAGCCTGGCTGGGGCTGGGCTGGAAGTGGCTTCCTGATGCTGTGGGGCAGGCCCAGGTCTGGGGTGCAGAGAATTGGGCTCGACACCTGCTTCCTACTGCTTTGGGGAAAGCCCTCTGACTGTTCTGCTCAGCTGACAGCCTGTGTTCCATTCATCTGAGCATTCTCAAGTTGAGCCCAGTGCCCGGCACAGTGGAACTCAAAGTCTGTTGGGTGAATAAGTCTCCGCTTCCCCTTCCCTAAGAGGTGGGTAATAACTCCTGCCTTGAAGGACTGCAATAGAGATGCAGAAGAGAATATGCCAAAGGTTGTACGTGGTTCATAGTAGATGCCTATTACGTGGGAGCATCCATTATCATTCTTATCATTATTATAAATTGAGCACTGCTAGGTTGGGGGTGGGAGTAGGAGCATGATTCTATCCTGTGGTTTGTGGCAGCAGTGTGCCTCACACACAGTAGGTGTTCAGTCAGTGACAGTGGACTTAAAAACCCATTTTCCTTTTTGCCTCTAGCAGGGATGGTAAATCCGATCAGGTTGTTGCTCGGGGCATCTCTCCTCCCTCCTCCCTCCCTCCACTCTCCTCTCCTCATCACTTCACCTCTTCAGGGGACACAGTGATAACTGCAGGGGGCTACTGTATTTGATGACTCAGGATCTGCCACCCGTGTTTTCCAACCGCGCCCGTGGAAGGGAGAACCGGACTGGGCTGGGTGAATTATTTTTGGTATTTTCTCCGGTTATTCTGATCTCTAACATTTTGCAGTGGGTGGTGAGAGCTGGTGATTTTCCTTTCTTTTGTGCAAACGAGACCAGAATAAACAGCATAGGGTGAGTCACTTCAGATTCTTAGCGCTTCAATTACTTAAAAACTCCAAGGCCTGATGAAGCTTAGAATGTCACCTTCTCCAGAACAGCCACAAGCAGATGGGAAATGTTCCATATTCTAAGTAGTTGATGGCTTCCCGGCACAGGAAATCTGCTACTAGCTAGCTACTAGTGCCCAGAGAGAAGAGGTAGAAAGGCAAACCAGCATTCAGAAGGCAGTCACCCTTGATGCCAAGCACTTTATACACATTACTTCATATCTTACTTCATTTAATCTTCACAATGACCTGATGAAGTAATACACTTAATGCCTATGAGGTAATAAATAACAGCCCCAATACATATTTCCTGCCTCCTTGGTAGACATCAGGTCCACTCCCAGCATGTTATATTCATTAACTCCTTGAAGCCTTCCAACAACCCTATGACAGTCATTGCTGTCTCTGCTTCATAGATGAGAATACCAAAGCTCAGACCAGCAAATGAGAAAACCAAAAATTGAACCTGAGTCCTTCTGCCTTTAAAGCCCATAGTCTTAAGCCCCTGCATTTCCCAAACTGTGTCCTGAGGGACTCTGGGGTCTTCTGAGGTGCTATGGGTATTATCAGATATGGGGGAAAAGGTTCGGCGGTTTAAATGGCGTGAGTATTTTGGCTTGCATAAAATCCCACTACCGGAGTGGGCACACAAGTTCCTTTTGAAGAGCCCTGGGTGGTCTATGTTAGAGAAAACCGTTGTTTCTGTTGAGCCTAGTTAAGTCTCTGACTTGCTAAATCATGCAAACCATTTGTTCATTCCCAGGATGTTCTCAGGGTCCCCTGGGCTCTGCGGAGCAGGGTCATGGGCACGCCACACTGTTCCCTGCCAGAGGACCCACAGAACAGTGCAGATGTCCCATGGGGGTTAAGTCTCCAGGGGAAATATTCAATCAGTAAAAAGCAGTATTTAAAAAATTACTGTCATGACAAAGGAACAGCATTTTCTTGACTACCCCTGCTAACGTCTAACAGTCCTGCTAGTGTCTCATGTGGCACTGTTAGTGGAAGAGACACGAAGAGATCCCCTAGCTTAACTCTGGAATAGAGACCAGAGCCTTTGCCCCACCCCTGGCCTCCCCAACTGATCTTTCAGACTGTGTTTACATGCCTCCAGGGGTAGGGAGCTGGCTACCTCACAAAGCATCCTGTGCTACACAGAAAACAGCTGTTGGAAAGGTCTTCCTTCTATTCACGTGAAATATACTTCCAGCAGTTCTTGCACAGTGGCCCCTTTTGCCTCTGAGAGCTCTAAAAAAGTGTGAAGGCCACTGTCAGACCCCGAGAGTCTCCTTTCTCCTTGCCAAACATCCCCACTTCCCCACTGACGTGGTTTCCAGCCCCTTGGGAGAAGTGAACACACCTGGAAAGGACAGGGGCCTTGAGGCTTTGGGTCCAAATCCTGGATCTCCTAACTATTATAGCATCTGTATGACCTTGGTCAATTCATTTAATTTTTCTAGGTTTCAGTGTCTTTATCTATGGAAAAATATATATATATTTACTGGGTAGAATTTTTTGAAGATTAAATAAGCTAATGTGTACAAAGCACCAGCCTAATTCCTGGTCAACACATGTTATTGATCTCGCGTCTCCATCTCTCCACTTCCTCCACCTTTCTAGTACTCTCCTCTGTAGAAGCGTGTTACTACCCCCCATGAGATGCTTAAAGAATTCCAGGCATAGGGCCGGGTGCCGTGGCTTATGCCTATAATCCCAGCACTTTGGGGGGCCGAGGAGTTTGAGACCAGGCTGGGTAATATGATGATATCTTGTCTCTAAAAACAAAAAATTCAAAAATTAACTGGGCATGGCGGTGCACGCCTGTAGTCCCAGCTATTCTGAGGCTGAGGTGAAGGGATCACTTGAGCCCAGGAGGAAAAGTTTGCAGTGAGTTGAGCTGACTTATGCCAATGCACTCTAGCCTGGGCCACAGAGTGAGAACTTGTCTCAAAAAAAAAAATAAAGAAAAAGAAGAAGAGGAGAAAAAAAGAATTCCAGGTGTAGGCAGACCCCTGGAGTGGACAGTGGCTTCAATTCTCTCATTCTAGAAGCCAGTTCTAGACCTGGCTCTGCTGTAAACCCAAATGAGATCTGGGCCAAGTCGCTTTCACACTCTGGGTTTCTGTTTCCTACATCTGAGGAACAACTCTGCCATTCTGGGGTGCTTGTGAATGTTCAAATACCCTTTCATATTACCAAAAAATAAAAAATTAAAAATCCAGCAAATGATTTGGCTTTCAGAAACAATGACAGAAAACATTTTTACCCCACGCAAAAGAGGTAGAATCTTTAAGTATCAGGAACCAATATGACTGTTCTTTTTGTTTCCTCACTGACTTGACCATTTGAGTTTATCTTCAACTGACCTCAGAATAATAAGAAATCTAACTGATGAGAGTTTGTGTAGAGATTTTAGGCTTCTAAGTTCTGCTCCTATCTGGCACTGGCAGCAACAACAACAACAACAACAAAGTTGTTTAAGACGCTTATTTTAAAGAGGACCCAGTGAAATGAATTCACTTCTTCTAGATCTGACTTCGTGAAACAGCTGTAATGCACATTATGAAGAATTTCCTAATTGGGCTTTTTTAGACTGAATAATTTAATTTTTGTGTGAGCTTTAAAATGCATTCGTTGTACAGGAAAATCATAAGATACTTTTTTTTCTTTCTGAAAGATCATCTTAAAGGTAATTATTTAGAATTTAGATTTAGTTTCTTCATGAAAACAAAGTTATAAATGGTGGTCAGATTCCCCTGCTAGCCCGACAGATGTTTATTTAAACCATTCACAGCTATTGATCATTTATACTTCACCTTTGATTGATTTGCATTTTCTTATTGTCACTGCCTTCTGTGGTCCTCCCATCATGGTTCAGGGCTCTATTTTGAATTGAGTGTGTTTGGGAAGGCTATCCTGGAAGCTTAACTATTCCCCAGGATTAGGTGGGTTCTCTGTAATGCAACAAAGAGAGAGTATGGTGGCTTGATACCTGGGATGCTTTCTGTAGTTAAAATGGAACATGGTGACTGGGGGAATTCTTGTGTCTTTAGTCACAATTAATGGCTTTCCATCCACCCCAGCAACAGTTAAGCAACAAAACTGAATGAACAGTTAAATAAGATGTGATATATCCATATAGTGAAATATTGTTTAATAATGAAAAACGAAGTACTGATATATGCTACAACATGGATGGACCTTGAAAACATTATAAGTGAAATAAGTCAGACACAAAAGGTCACAGGTTGCATGATTCTACTTATAGGAAATGTCCAGAAGACGCAAATCTACGGAGACAGAAAGTAGATTAATGAATATTTAGGGCTGGGGAGAATGGGCAGTGACAGTAATGAGTATGGGTTTAGTTAGCAGGGGGTTGTTCTAAAATTCTCTTACTGTGATAGATGCATATCCTTGTGTATGTTACTACAAAACATCGAATGGCACACTTTAAACGGGTGAATTAGCATGCAAATTATATCTCAATAAAGCTGTTTCTTAAAAATAGAATTAAGCAAAGCAATTGAGAGGATATTTGTCTCTTTCCTTTGCTCCAACAAGAGCTTTCTCCACTCCCCTGGCTTAATGCTGGCCTGTTGTTCACATAAATAAACAGGAATGTTTGTAGCATGGGGATTTGTAATCTAGTCAATAGATTTATATGTTTCTTAAGAGAGAGCATCTTGTGCAAAATATTATCCAATAAAACTGCAGTCTAGCAGTACTCAATCAATCAGTCAATCAATCAGTCATTCATTCATTCCTACAACAAACTTTTCCTGACCACCTAGTCTATACTAGATAGCCAGTTCACATCAGGAACCCAGGATCACACAAGGGAAAACAATTCTAATCAGAACCCCAGTTTCTTACCAGGTAGCCGTGTTATCACTAGGGAACCAGGTTCACATCAGGGAGCCAGGTTCATCCTAGGAAATCAGAGTCTCACCAGAGAGCCACGTTCAGAAAAACGCTTTGATATACTAAAAGCCCTAATTAGCTCTATTTTAGATGCCAACCTGTTCTCACAGAACTGAACCAAAACAGAGACAACCAACCCCTTTCCTCTTTTCTTTTCTTTTTTTTTTTCTTTTTTTTTTTGCAGGGGGGAAGGAGTCTCTCTCTGTCGCTAGGCTGGAGTGCAGTGGCGTGATCTTGGCTCACTGCAACCTCTGCCTCCTGGGTTCAAGTGATTCTCTTGCCTCAGCCTCCAGAGTAGCTGGGATTACAGATGTGCACAACTATGCCCGGCTAATTTTTGTATTTTTAGTAGGGACAGCATTTCACCACGTTGGCCAGGCTGGTCTCAAACTCCTGACCTCAAATGATCCGCCCACCTCGGCCTCCCAAAGTGTTGGGATTATAGGTGTGAGCCACTGCGCCCAGCCCCCCTTTTCTAATGTATGCCCCTTAAGAACAGATTAGTTATTTTTAAAGGAAAAGTTAACAAGCGTCCAAACATTTGAGGTTATCAACCAAATTAATTAGTGTACTTTGTGAAAGGAGTTCCAGCATGGCTTCAGAAAGGGAATCTGACTGGTGCATTTAAATATTTCCTTACAGAATATTTGGTATCAAGCCAAAGAGCTTTGAGACAAAGGAGCCTGAAAAGGAAGTGTTAGGGCTGTCTCAGAAATGGGGTGGCAGTATTGCAGAGAAGACAGTGCAAGTGAATGCAGCACCCCAAATCTTACTAGAAGCCTCCTCCATGCCAGAAGCTTTGCTAGGACCTAGGTGGGGCTGGGATCACAGATAGTAGAGACCTAGACTCTGTCTTAGAGGGACAGAGTTTGCTGGGAAGAAGATAAGTCAAAGGGCAATGAAGTGCTGGTCACAGACACCAGATTTTTGTACATGACATTAGAAAGGACAGGGATCTGCAGGCACCTTCATTTGATTTCTTTTCAAGGATTTTACTAATAGACCAGCTTCTGGGAAAGAGCTCTTGTTGTGGAATACATGAGGCTTGGATAGGTTGTCTCAACATGGAAAACAACTTCAAATGTAAGCCAAGAACACGGGGTCAGGTGTTGTGCATGTAAGCTTGGCAAATCCTATCATAAAACCAATGGGGCTGTGATAGAATTGGCGTTCTCCCTCTGTCTTGTGTTAATTATTATGCACTTGCTTTCTGGGCTTTGAATTATTCATGAGGCCAGATACAAAATATGATGATTATTGGTAATCTCCAGCTGTGGCACCTGAATGTGCAGAGATGCCACATCTGTTTCCAAAAACTATGGGCTGTGCTAAGGAACTTAGTGGGCTTTGGGGGAGCAGAAGCTGGCAGGGAGGGGAGGAGAGTGGTCAGAGGAGCGAGATCAAGAGCAGAAAGGTAAAGTGATGTTGCTCTCAGAGAAGGTGGAAGTGTGTCGATCAACAAACTGACTAAAATATAGGGAGCAAGAATACGGACCCAACTAGAAGGAAGAGCTGGATAAATACCTAAAGAACGAAAAAATGAATGAATGCATGCATGCTGAAACGGGGAGGAGGGGAGGAAACTAGCCTTTGTTAAGTGCCTCCTTTGAGTCATTTTATTGAATTCTCACTGTCATTCAATGAGACAAGGAGGAAATGGACACACACCTTGTTTCATTTAATCCTCATGACTTATGATATGGGCATTTGCATCAGTGCTTGACAGTGTTGGAAGCTGGGGTTTCAGAAGAGGCCTGCAGTTGTTCAGTTATTAGTGGGGACTTCAGATCATGCTGCCTTATACCCATTGGCCAGACATGATTTGGGGGATAGGTGGGCAAAGCTGTAAGTATCAGGTACTGTTGGCGGTAGGGAGTGATCCAATGCCTTCCCTCCTTGGGAGAAGGAGTAACTCTACAGAGAATGCTGCCAGACTGAGTGCCCAGTCCCCTGGACAGAGTCTGATGGGGAGCTGATAGATGCTGTTGTCTTTCCACCCATTCCCATCTCTGCTGCTCTTAATGGGAGACCTGGTATAGAAAAGGCACCTCCTGAGTATGAACAGGTCAGCCTTTTTGGCATGGCAGATCAGCGTTCTATCAAAATGAAAAACACTTGATGGCTTTGATTCAGCAATCCTAGAGAAATAGTTGCATACGTTGAAAACCAAGCCTGTGCTGTGGTAATGTTTGTCATAGCAAGAAACTGAAAACAATCCAAGAGTGCATCAACAGGGGATGGTTCAGTACAATGTCCTGTACAGGGAGGCAAGATATTGATCCCAGCTCTGCCATTTACTGTCTGCGTGCGTGATTGGAGTAAGTTACTAACATTTCTTTTTTTTTTTTTCTTTTTTTTTTTCAGACGGAGTCTCGCTCTGTCGCCCAGGCTGGAGTGCAGTGGCGCAATCTTGGCTCACTACAGGCTCCGCCTCCCGGGTTCCTGCCATTCTCCTGCCTCAGCCTCCCAAGTAGCTGCGACTACAGGCGCCTGCCACCTCGCCTGGCTAATTTTTTGTATGTTTAGTAGAGACGGGGTTTCACCGTGTTAGCCAGGATGGTCTCGATCTCCTGACCTCGTAATCCGCCCGTCTCGGCCTCCCAAAGTGCTGGGATTACAGGCTTGAGCCACCGCGCCCGGCCAGTTACTAACATTTCTGAGTCTGTTTTCTCATCTGTAAAATGGGGATGATAACAGTAACTTCTTCGCATGTTTTTTGTTAGTGTTAGTACATGTAAAGTGCTTAGAACAGTACCTGGCATCTAGTCAGAAGTTAGTAAATGTGAGTAATTAACAATGCCCCACAAACATAAAGTCATCAAAACGAGTAATTCCTCTGAGACCTAGGCTTTGCCCTCTGGCCAGTTGGCTATCTAGCCATTTCTGTTCCCAAGGGGTGGCTGACCCCATGGAGGTTAGGGGGGATGGGACTGTGCCCTAATCTTACAGCTCAGAAAGTGAAAAGCATCGCCAGACCAGTATAGCTCAGAGCAGCCAGCCAAAGGTTAGGTGGGAGCCAAATTATGCAGGCAGCCGAACCTGGCTCTGGGGCTAAGGTAACACTGGCCATAGTCTTTGGTCTCAGCCGCCAGCAGCCAGGAAAGGTGAGGAGGTATTGGAATTTGTGTTCCCTGGCACCAAAGAGGGCCAGAAAAAACCCTTTTCCTTAGCCCAGTCACTAATACGGTTACCCAAAACCTTCCTACCATCATCACACTAGACTTTCTTTCCTCTCTCATTTTTTCATTCATTTATCAAAATTGTTAGCTCTCCTACCATGTGCCAGGCAGTATCATAAAGATTCTAGGCACTCAGAGACAAAGACGACTCCCATCTTTTGAGGCACTTGTGGTCTACTAGGAAAAACAGGCAAGTAAACAAATAATTACTTGCCTGTGTGAGCCCCACACAACAAGCACATCATCTGCTTTGTTATTGGTTTCCAGCCTTGGAAAGTGCCTAGTAACAAACCCAAATGGTTTGGTGTCTTAGCAAACCCAATTGGTTTGTTACTGGTTTGTTACTGGTTTTCAGCCTTAGAAAGTGCCTAGTAAGTAGTAAGCTCATGCTAATATTTATGGAATAGATATGCACAATAATAAAATCTGTACAAGGTACAGAAGTACTACACACCAACTCCGTTATGAAGGCAAGAAAGTCTTAGAGCTCAAGCCTGTAATCCCAGCACTTTGGGAGGCCGAGATGGGCGGATCACGAGGTCAGGAGATCGAGACCATCCTGGCTAACACGGTGAAACCCCGTCTCTACTAAAAATACAAAAAATTAGCCAGGCGAGGTGGCCGGCGCCTGTAGTCCCAGCTACTCGGGAGGCTGAGGCAGGAGAATGGCGTGAACCCGGGAGGCGGAGGTTGCAGTGAGCTGAGATCCAGCCACTGCACTCCAGCCTGGGCGACAGAGCAAGACTCCGTCTCAAAAAAAAAAAAAAAAAAAAAAAGTCTTAGAAAGTGATGTATAAATAGGGTTTTGGAAGATGAATAGGAGTTTGTTAGGTTAACACAGCCTGCAGTTTAAGATGTCTATAACATAGCTAAAATTATAATTTTGAGGCCACAGAAAATCACTATGGTGCTTGCTCTCAAATTAATGAAGGTAGAAGCCAGCAAAGAAAAGAGGTTATGTATATCTCTCCTCTCCTTGACCCCCCAGTCACTCTGGTCATTTTCTTCATAAACCTTGACCCAATTATATATAATCCACTTATCTGTCTATGTGTTGTCTGGGTCTCTGTCTCTCCAGCTCTTATAATGGTGTCTGGCTTGTAGTTAGGGCTCAATAAATGCTCACTGAATAAATGAATAAATGGGAATAGGAATAGAAGGAAAGAATGGGCCCTAAGTATCCACAGCCAGGGGCTCTTTCCCTGTCTGGGTAGATCTGGGACGGCACCGTCCAATAGAAATATAAAAAGAATCCCATGTGTAATTTCAAATTTTCTAGTAGTCCTTAAGAAAAGTAAAAAGAAATGATAAAATTAATTAATATTGTATTTTTTCACCCATTACATCCAAAGTAATGTAACTTCAATATGTAATCAATATACAAAAATTATTGAGATTTATATCTCAATAATATTATTGAAAAAAAGGTCAATAATTTTTTTTCAAGACTTTCAAGCATTTGAAATCCAGTGGGTGTTTTACATTTAGAGCACATCTCAGTTAGGATTCGCCACAGTTCAAGAATTCAGTAGCCACACGTGGCCAGTGGCTGCCATATTGGCAGCGAGGCCCAAAACCTCCTCCACTCTGTTGCCTAGCATAGACTGTCAGTGGGGCAGGCCTGGGCTCAGCACAGAACTTGCCACCCTGGTTGGAGGGGCACCGGAGGATGTCTGATGAAATGGGAATAAAGTATTTTAGAATTGTGTCATTTACCCTTTTGCCCCCCTCCATGTGGCCGCCCTGCCATGCCACCTCCTGTTGTCCCTGGCAGATGGAGACATTCCCAGACCCCTCCCGCTCGCAGTTCCAGGACTTATGTTTCTCTTTTGCGCTCTCCCCTTCGGCTTGGGGAGAATTTAGCATTTCCACAGTGCATTTGCATTGATCAAGTGTGACAGTGAGACCCAGTTCCCTTGGCCATTTAAAACATCGGGACAAAGAAGAGTGAGGAACTGGGCTGTAACTGTGAAGCCAGGGATATCTGGATGCTGTTAGACCTCTTCAACTGTCTTTTTCAAAGTGATCCTGACCTCCAGGCCCTGTGATTAAGGAACAGGTGGAAAGTACCACAGGCCACAGTACTTAAGTCATCCCAGGCATTGTTCTAAGAGCTTTGCATATATTACCTAGTAGAAGCCACACAACAACCCAACCTGATAGGTGCTCTTATTGACCCTATTTAACAAATGAAGAAACTGAAGCACAAAGGTGTTACACAATGTGCTCCAGGATTCACAGCTAATAAAAGGCCAGCCCAGGATTTGAGCTCAGGCCATCTTGCTCCAGAGTCTGGCCCTTACCTGCTGTGCCCTAAGAAAGGTGCATATGTGACTCTCCAGGAACTAGGAAGAGACAGGGATCACTTCTCACTGCAGGGGGAGAAGGAGGTAGAGAGATGAGAGAGGAGAGATGAGAGAGGATGGGGTCCAGTAGGTAGGTAGGAACTTTGAACAGGGACTTCAAGGAATCTACAGAGATGACAGGGACAGTATACTCCACATGGGGTCTTCGCTTTTCTCCTCCGAGGCACTCTTAGTGTTGTTGTCAGCACTTGGACAGAGCTAGAAAGCCCGCCATGCTGTTATTTGGGTGTCATTTCAAAATCCAGATAGAATGAGAGCTTAACGGGTATGAAGTCTCCTTTTGGGATGATAAAATGCTCTGGAACTAGACAGTGGTGATGGTTGCAGAACACTGTGAATATGCTACGGGCTACTGAATCGAACACTTGAAAAAGGATGGTGAATTTTTTGCGATGTAAATGTTATCACAATTGAAAAAAAAAAAAACAAGGGGGGTAAGAGAAGATGCAACTTTCTCCAGGAAGAAGGAAGAAAGCAAAGGCTGTGAGAAGATGAGGGTGCAGGTCCTCCCGAGGAGGCAGGCCCATCTGCGTGAGTGTGTGTCACATCCACGTGCGCATGGAACGTCCACGTGATGTGAGTGTGTGACATCCATGAGACACATCATAACCACACAATATGTCTCCCACTCATAAGTGTGTAGCACCCACCATCCCAACGAGAAGTCAAGTCAGTCTGAAAACCTCTGGCCTGTGAGAGTGATTGTGTCTCGCTCAGGAGAGAGCATGGGTGACAACTCAGCCAGGTTGCATAACGTGTGAATAAGCTACAGTCAAATGTTGACATCAGCCTCCTGCCAGTTACAATCTACATGTACTTCCACTATCCTTCCCTGTACTGGAGCCAAGGCCTGTTGGATCCACCAGCTTTTTCCATTCCTCCCACCCAGCCTTGTGCCTCCATCCTTCCAGGAAGAAACAAGGACACAAAGGTGACACACCTGCATCCCACATTCCTCCCTATCCTCCAGGAGCTGGATCTCAGAGCTGCTAAGGCAGAAGCCAAGACACTTGCATGGGGATCCTGAGCTGAGGGTGGGGAAGAGAAAGGTACCCAGATACACTTAGCAAGTTAGGCAGAGACTGAGAAGTTTCATCCAGAGGAGGAGCCATTCAGGAAGTGGGCACAACCAGCGTTGACATTTCCCTTGAAACTGGAAGTACAGGAACACGAGAGACTGTTTAAAGTGGTGTGGTTTGGACAAATCGCCTAGCTTCTCTGAGATGGAAAGAGGTGCACCAAGCAAGAGGAGAGCTGAGATGGAGGAGGGGATAAGAAAGGCGGGGGGAAAGTGGAATGAAAATGAAACAGAGCTGATAAGCCCTACGGAAATTACAAATAGCCTTCCTGGCTTATCCAGGGTTCATTCGTTCAATCACTGTGTTTATTCAACAAATACCACTGTGCTGAGACCTGGGGAAGGGTCTGAGGACAGACATGAGGAATGTGGTCTGAGTATGGAGACAGGTAGAATCCAGGGTGACAAGTGCCCTAGCCGATGTCTGCACAGGCTACACGCAGGGCAGAGAGGAGGGGAAGTATTTCCACCTGTGGGAGGACACTTGGGCAAGATTTCAGGGAAGAGAAAATGCCTGAGCTGGACCTTGAAAGGCAGGTGTGTTTTTCCATGCAAAAGGGAGAGGGAAGATACAGTGTGGAGAACATTCTAGGAGAGGAACAGGGTGAGCACACACATGGAGATGTGAAACAGCACAGCTCGTTTCGGAAATTGAAATATGGCCAGAGCATGGGATGCGTGGGAGCCAATAGATGTCTCCTTGTTGCTGGTCTAGCTCGCTGACCTTGGAACAAGCTGCTTTTCCAGTTTTGAGCATGTCTCCATCTGCACAATGAGCGAATCAGATTAGATGTTTCTCAGGGGACTTTCCAGCCCTGGATACTCCTGGAGGGAGTGAACTCCCTATCAACCAACATATTCAACTGGAGAGTAGGCGACCACTGGTGGGATTCTAACCTTTGATGGGCATTTGAACTATATGACCTTAAAGGTGCTTTCCAGACCTGAGCTGCCCTGATTCTGGGATTCCGGAGCCCAGATGGGGCCTGTGGGCTGTGCCAGGCAGCCAAGGATGGTTGTGCAGGACATCTGTTCCCTCCCCTGCATCCCAGGCGAGACCCCTACTGTTTTTGAAAGTCTGATGTATACACACGGGCTTGGCATTGAATGATTCATTTTCTGGGGTGAGGCACAGGACTACCCTCCACTCTGCCTCATAAATGGTCAGAAGTCCCCATGGGGCTGAAAGCTGGCAGCTGGCCACTCTAAAGTGATAGAAGCCAGCTGTGGGCTCTGACTTCTGCCATATTAACTCAATATGTATTGGAGCCTCTACTTTGCTGGGCTCAGAAGTTGCTTTGGTGAGACTGTTGCTCTTTGGCAGAAGCTGATGCTCAGTGACAAGTAATGAAATATCCAGGAGAAAAGGAAGGTGACCTGCCCACCAGCCAGAGACCACCTGCCACCCCTTTTGTCTTGGTCACTGCTCACTCTGGCGGCAGAATCAGAGGCAAGTGGTGTGAAGGTACAGAGCAGGGGTGTGGACCCAGGGGGCTGAATTTCCAGCTCAGCTCTGCCACTTCCTCAGCTTGGGGATCTGGGAGAACCCAAGTCTTCTCCATAAGCCTCTGTTTTCCTTGCTGTAAAATGGGGATAATTATGACTACATGTACCAAATAAAATAATGGGGTCAGTGTTATGTAAGCTATCACACACAGTATGAAGGAGGTAAGAAGGGGGGTAAGAGAAGATGCAACTTTCTCCAGGAAGAAGGAAGAAAGCAAAGCCCATGAGAAGATGAGGTTGCAGGTCCTCCCAAGGAGGCAGGTCCATCTGCGCGAGGTTAATGCTGGGTTGGCGTTAATGCTGAGGTTCCCACTCCTAGGTGATGTTCAACGAAAATATGTTCTATATGGTTTCAGTATAGGAGTCTTTAAAACAATTATTGATTTAAAAATTATTGATTTGTGAATGACTTTGCAGGAATATATTGCTTGTGTCTTGTGCTTGGGAGAGAGAAACAGAGAACCTTTTTCTGTTAAACAGAGGAAGAACTATTGAGCTGCCCAGCTTTGAAAACCTAAGACAGGGCTCTCTTGTCCTTAGGGAGCTGAGCGTTGAGGTGCAAAGAGCTGGACAGAGGAGTTGTCTCAGGAGCAAATGTCAACCTGTGTGCTAACTATGCTGCCCAGCATGAGGGGAGAGGAGTGGCACCAGGCACCTTCTCCCTATCAGGGTCAGGACATGGCATTAGCTGGCTAGGTGTTCATCTTCCTTGCCTTTCGGAGTAAATGTATCCCCATGCCTCCCAGGCCTAGTCCTAATATCTGTGGGAGTTGGTAACCCTTGGGGAGGGAATTCCAGATTGTGGGTACCTGGAGTCTGGTCTGGGGAAGGGTCTATGCTCATGGGCATGGCTCAAGGACTTCTCACTCTACACAGGTGCATGGCTGGATGGGGGCCAGAATGGGGCCCTCTGAAGAATGGGGTCTGGGTCCTAGGGTGTCTGGTTGCCCCTAGCTTGTGCCAGCTTTCTCTCCTCATGGCTGGACCCTGTTGCCCTGTCCCCAAGGCACTTGCTTAAGTCCCATCCCAGACTTGATGGGCCATCACTGCTGATCCCCACCTCCAAACTGACCCTTAGGTGCTGAGTTTGAGACCCATCAGATCGAGGCCTGATAGGTCCCCTTAGGCACTGTGATCAGGGTCCTGGAACTGCCCCCTGACCCCATTATTTCTCAGGCCTAGAGAAATAGGTCTGGGCAGAGGTGTGGCTTCCCAGCTTGCTTCTCTGGTTAGGATCAAGTCTTGCTTCAGCATTTCTCAACAGTGGGGTCTTGTGCTTTGCTGGCATCACTCTGCCAGCAAAACAATGTTTGCTCAAAATTGAGATGAGCAATGGAGAGGGGGTGAGCAGGGAGCCTGGGGTAGGAGTCAGGACACCTGGGTGATATCCAACTCTGCCACTTATTTTTTTTTATCTTGATAAAACACATCAATTTAAATGTACAATTTGAACTGTTTTTAAATGTACAATTAAGCGTTACTTTTTTTTAAGGAGACCCCATTTTCCTCTGTCCCCAAGGCTAGAGTGGCACCATTGTGGCTCACTGCAGCCCTGAACTCCTGGGCTCAAATGATCCTCCCACCTCAGTGTTCTGAGTAGCTAGGACTACAGGTGTGCACCACCATGCCTGGCTAATTTATTTATTTTATTTTTTGTAGAGATGGGGTTCTTGCTATGTTTCCCTTGCTATGGAGTCAAGTGATACTCCCGTCTCAGCATCCCGAGTATCTGGGATTACAGGGGTGAGCCACTATGCCTGGCTAGTGCCACTTATTTTTTCTAAAAATAACTCTAGTGTGCTCTGCAGCCTCTGTCCTCTCCTCTATATTCATTCATTACTTTTCTTTTTATCCAACAAATATTTACTGTCTGTGATATCTCCAGTACCATGTTAGATACTTGATCAGTGCTCTTCACAGTTTATGCTAACACACTCCTGAAATAAATCTGAAACACTATTAACTACCTTGGGATGAACTGAATGTTTGCCTCTTCCCCTTCCAAGTCATATGTTGAATTCCTAGCTCCGGAAGTGATGGTATTTGGAGGTGGGGCCCTTGGGGGATAATTAAGTTTAGGTTAGGTCGTGAGGGTGGAACTATCATGATAGGATTAGTTTCTTTATAAGAGGAGGGAGAGACAAACTTCCCCTGCCATGCAAGGACACAGTGAGAAGGAGGCTCTCTGCAAGCCAGGAGAAGAGCCCTCACCAGGAAATGAATTGGCCAAAATGTTTCCTTGATCTTAACCTTCCCAGTCTCCAGATCTGTGAGAAAATACATTTCTGTAGGTAAGACATCCAGTCTGTGGTTGGCAGCCTAGGTATGGTATGGATTGGTATGGTATTGTATGGTATGGAATGGTATGGTATGGTATGGTATGGAATGCTATGGTAGCCTAAGAAAACTAAGACACACCTCAAACATTTAAAAACAGCATCTAACATACTTTGTTTTGTATTTGTGCTTTAAAAATATTTTCACTACAACTTAGGGCTGCAAATTTTGCTTGTTGAGTTTATGTAAATCGTCCATCCTACAATCTAAATGGCAAAGCCATCCTCATTGTCAGACCAATTAGACAATTCAGAATCTTTTTCAGCCAAAAAGTCTGATTTTTTTCAATTCAAATAAGTTCATTAATATGCATCTCTGTGACCACTTCTGAATGCTAAGAGAGAAGAGAGATGGACACAGGTAATGCAGAGTCCTTGGCACCTGGTTGCCCCCTTCAGTGGTGCTTGTATAGTGCTTTGTCCTGGGGGTCTTCTTCCTCTGGAGCCATGTGTACTTGTATGGCCCCTTTGGTGGGCACCAGGAGATGCCCACCCCTCAGGGCAATGTCCCCTAGAGGGAATGAGGCCTGTTTTTCACTTGTGAAGTGGAAGGAGGCTTTGGAAGGGAGACCTGAGAAGGCCTGTCCTGGCAGACTCCAGCCACGTGCCCTGGAGACCACGTGGAAACTGACAATCTGGGAATGGATTCTTTTACCACGTTCTGTGTCTGCGCACCCCTTGGAGAGTCCTCATATACCCTCAGCGGTCTGGGTAGGCCATCAACTTCATAAATTGAAGACAGCTACACTAGATGATTCCCAAAGCTCCTTCTAACATTCTAGGATTTGACATCTTGAGCCAAAGCCTATGTTGAGGTTCCACCTAAATCTCAAATCCTCCTCTTCCAACTCCTGCGCTGTCTGGCTGCACGACAGTGCCCTCACGCCCTAGGAGGTTTTCCCTGTAGCAACAGAAAACTCATGCACTACACCACCATGTGTGTGTCACTCTCTCCTGAGATGAATTCTACTATCTGACCCAATTCACAGACACACGAACTCTTTCCAGAATTTAAAAACTGAAATGACACTTGAGGTCATGGAATTGGAAATTCACACACACACACACACACACACGGCATAAGCAGCCATTCAGGCATTTTCTCCACAAAAGTCTGCACATCTGCCTTTCAACTGGTTTTTTTTTCTGAACGGCATCAGGCTGGGTGGATGTAGGCCACACGTGCTGCGTAGGCCAACGTTGCTTTCACAATAACAATGAGAAGGTCTCAAATTCCAATGTCAAATGACTTGAGGTGCTAGCTCTTTAAAAAGAACCTGTCATTCTACAGAAAACACACACACAGACACATAAACAGACACACACACACAGACACACACACACTTATTTTATTTTATGAAGCAGATTGTGAAGAGAAACCTCCAGTGCACACGTTTACCAAGCGCTGCTTCTGTACGCTTGGTTTTCTTTAGGCGGGACAGCCCTGCTGAGCCCTGGATGCTGTATTGTAAAAGGGAAAGTAGGTCATGGCCACAGGCTGTCAGTCCTCAGCGTAAATCAGTTGCAGGGAGATAAAACCTGTCACCCACAAGGAAGTAGGCACGTGGGCACCCACATGGCCACCCTGTCTTCTTCTCTAAGGCAGAGACAGAACTCATGTTCCTGGGGAATGCATTTTATTACAACCACCAGAATGCCTGGAGCGATTATTTTTCTTTGAAGTTAGCAGCTTTTTAAAGGAAAGGTGAAGTTCGTAAAAAGCCGTGGATGTTATACAACTACACCATCCATCTTTTACGAGGTTCGGGGCAGGCTGAACACCTCCTTGTAATTTACTAAAAGTGGGGACCCCGGAGGCTCTTACTAGGTTTCCCAGCTTCTCAGTGCCTTAGGAAAAGCCACGGCTGTGTGGCCCTGGCTGGGCCCCTGGATGGCTTCCGGCTTGGTGGAAGGCTGGCATGGTGGCTTGTGGGTGATGTGTGGAAGTGCAGTGGCAGATCCTGTGGTGGGAGGTGAGTGGTTTCAGAGTGGCCCTGGTCTCTGCTCACAGCCACTCAGTTCCCTCATCTCCAGGGTATGAGGAGGGATCCAGTCTTGGATGCTATTTGTCTTGCAGTTCGTTCAGGCTGCAATAACAAAAGCACCTTAGACTGTGTGGCTTAAACAACAAACATTTACTGCCCACAATTCTAGAGGCTGGGAAGTCCAATATCAAGGCACCAGCAGGTTCAAAGAGGGACTGCTTCCTGGTTCCTAAATGGCAGCTTCTTGCTGTATCCTCACATGGTGTAAATGGGAAAGGGAACTCCCTGGAGTCTCTTTTATAAGGGTAATAATCCTAATTGCAATGGCTCCACCTCATGACCTAATCACCTCCCAAAGGCTTCCACCTCCCAATACATCACATTGGGGGTTAGGATTTCAACATATACATCTTGGGGAAGGGGACAACATTCAGACCATAACACTATGTGTGCCCCTGAGTTCCCCTGTGGAATCAGGCTGAGGCCAGACACGATACTGCAGCTGCATTCTTTCTGGTCTTCTCCTGCTTCCTTCCCTCCCTCTCTCCCAAAAGCATGTGGCTCTGGTTGCATTTCACTTGTTCTCTACTGCACTTGCCTGTAGCCCTCTGTTCTGGAAACCAAGGTTCACTGCTGGACCCTGAGGCATGAGATGTAAGACACATACAGCCAGAGATGCAGGCAGCCACAGTTGCTCATACATCTTCATTCATAGGAATAACCATACACAAAAGCAAAACCAAACTGGGCCAGTGTGTACCTTCTCCCTCTCCCTTCCCAGGGTCAGGTAGTCCACTTTAACAGGGGGCAACCCACACAGAGGGCTCCACTGCTGGCTTCCCTCCCTGTGGGGCTGATGTGGGAGGGAGTTCTCTGTTGCTGGCAGTGTTCTAGACCAGGCCAGAGGAGAGCCGAGCCAGGATGAGTCATGCATTAGGCTGGGAATTGGTACTTTCCAGCTCTGAGAGTCCCTGCTCTAATTCTACCTCAAATCATTTTTGTAATGAGTCAGGACATAAGTACAAATTATTTAAATGTAAGTGGTTATGGGAGGAGTGACGTGCAGACTAGGAAAGCCCGTGGGTGATCACAGCTCAGCTCCCTCAGGGAACAGGTACTAGCCGGGCTTCTCAGTGAGTGTTCTGAGGAGCCCTCTGTGCTGCCCTGTCAACACCTCTGCAAAAGGAACCTGCCTTGGACAGGCCCAGTCTTGGCCTCCATGGAGGCAGCCCTGAACTCTTCTTTGGTGCCAGATTAAGATGAATTTTGCCCCAGAATGGATCAGACCCAGAGTCACACCCATAACTCATTCATTCAGTGATGAGATTTGGGGCTTTTTGAGCTGATGCTATATTATTACTATTTTTTGAGACAAGAGTTTCGCTCTTGTTGCCCAGTCTGGAGTGCAGTGGTGCAATCTCAGCTCACTGTAACCTCCTCCTCCTGGGTTCAAGCGATTCTCTTGCCTCAGCCTCCCCAGTAGCTGGGAACTACAGGCATGCACCACCACACACAGCTAATTTTTGTATTTTTAGCAGACACAGGGTTTCACCATGTTGACCAGGATGGTCTTGATCTCTTGACCACATGATCCACCTGCCTTGGCCTCCCAGAGTGCTGGGATTACAGGGAGTTGATGATATTTAGACAAGATTTTAGACTTAGAGGTTATGGGTACTAGAATGGGTTAAGACTTCTGGGGATGTTAGTACGGGGTGAATGTATCTTGCATGTAGGAAGGATGTGAAATTTTGGTAGGCAAAAGGGTGGGCTGTAATGGGTTCAATGGTGTCTCCTCAAAATTCACGTCCACCTGGGACCTTGGAATGTGACCCTATTTAAAATTAAGGTCTCTCTCTCTCTCTTTTATTTTTTGGGGGAACAGGATCTTCCTCTGCGTTGCCCAGGCTGGAGTGCAGTGGCACAACCACAGCTCACTGCAACCTTGAACTCCTGGGCTCAAGTGATCCACTTGCCTCAGCCTTCCAAGTACCTGGGACTACAGGTACACGCTACTACACCCAGCTAATTTTTGTTTTTGTAGACATGAGGTCTTTCTATGTTGCCCAGGTTGATCTTGAACACCTGGGCCCAAGAGATCTGCCTGCCTTAGACTCCCAAAGTGCTGGGATTACAGGTGCATGTCACCATGCTTGGCTTGAAAATAGGGTCTTTAGAGATGTAATTAGTTAAGGATTTTGAGACAAAATCATCCTGGATTTAGAGTGGGCTCTAAATTCAGTGACAGGTATCTCTATAAGAGAAAACAGAGGGATATTTGGACACAGAGAGAAATGGGCCACGTGTCGATGGAGGGAAAAATTGCAGTTATACTGCCTTGTACAACTCAAGGAACTCCTGCAGCCACCAGAAGCTGGAAGAGGCAAGGAAGAAATCTTCCTTAGAGCCTTCAGAGGAAGCATGAGTCTGCCAACACCTCGATTTTGAACTCCTGGCACCAAAATGTGAGACAATAAATTTCTGTTTTTTGAAGCCACACATTTCGTGGTAATTTGTTATAGCAGCCCTAAGACAGGAGATGAAGGGTTCACAGGCATGCCAAGGACATGATACAGGGACATGTGAGTGTGTGCTGGTGTGTACCTGTAGTCCCATTTTGGTACAGGGACATGAAGAGTTCACAGTCATGCTGAGGACAGTGCTGCCGAGAAGTCCATTATCCAGGCAGGCCACAGAGCACCATCAGAGTCAGAAGAAGTTATTGCTTGGTTTTCAAAAAAGTCCCAAGTGGATGTTAGTGAGGCACAAACTGAGTGCCATCTAGGGCTGGGCCTGAGGCTGCAGAGTGGAAGCCACAGCAGGGTTTGGGGTGGCGGAAGGTATTGGTCTCTGCAATTAGGTAGACCTGACATTCCCACTTAGTAGATATATATATATATATATATATATATATACACATACAGAGTTTTGCTTCTGTTGCCCAGGCTGGAGTGCAATGGCATGATCTCAGTTCACTGCAACCTCTGCCTCCGGGTTCAAGTGATTCTCCTGCCTCAGCTTCCCAAGTAGCTGGGATTACAGGCATATACCACCACACCCAGGTAATTTTGTATTTTTGGTAGAGATGGGGTTTCTCCATGTTGCTCAGGCTGGTCTCGAACTCCCGACCTCAGCTTCCCAAAGTGCTGGGATTACCGCACCCGGCCTTAGTAGATGTTTGACCCTGGGAAAGTTCTTTGCTCTGAGCTTCAATTATCATATCTCTACAATAAATGCAATGTATCTATGTGGCAGGGTTGAGGCACGATTAAATGAGGTATCCAATTGCCACAGGGTGGGTACTGCACTGTTAGTCTCCGCACATCCTTTGGTGTCGCTAACGCTGATGCTAACTGACAGGGCTAGGGTAAGTCCACGCCTTCTGAGAGTCTCAGTCTCCTATGTAGCCATCACTCTTGCTCCATCTCTTACTAACCACCAATGAGCACTTTCCCTGTGCCTCACACTGTGGTCAAGGACTTCTCATACACTATCTCACTAAATCCTTCCCATGGAACTGGGAGCTATTGTTATCTCATTTTACAAATGAGGAAACAGGATTTAAACCCAGCCTGTGTGGTTCCGAAGCCAGAGCCAATCAGCACTGTAATGAAGGCGGCTGTTGTTTTCATGGTCACAGGTTTTGTTTTCGTTTTTGTTGAAAGCACCGTTCCTCTACCTGATTTCATTACCATTCGGGCCTGAAGTCACGTGCTGGTGAAGGATCCTGCAGGTGAAATCGCAGAGGCCGTGCTGGAGAAACCCTGTGAGAGCTGCACAATGGCACTGCGAGATTTTTGGACTACGAGGCTGCTTCTTGGATTCATTCACCCGGAGAGACGAGGAGGCTCTTGGACTCCAGGGAGGCTGGCAGTGTGGCCCAGGGCAATGTTGAGGCTTTGGCTGCCGGGAGCTGCTTCCTTACTGGCCTCCTGCTTTCTCTGTTGCTGCCCCCTGCACTATTCTTGACATTAGAGCCAGCAAATGTAACACACTGCTGCTCTGCTCAAAACTTGCCAGATGTCTCCCATTTCATGCCTAGTAAAGCTGCTTGCCTACAACGGCCTGCCATCTCTGTGAGATTTGATCTCACCTCCTTTTCCATCTCCTGCCCCGTCAGCCCTGGCCAGACTCTCTTCCCTGTTGTTGCTGAACACACCGGGCCCGCTCCTGTCTCAGGGTCTTTGCATTTGCTGTTCCCTCTGCCCGGAATATTTTCCCCAACACGACTCCCCCAGCCAACATCTATCAGGCTTATTAATTCCCTTTATTAAAGTCTTTGCTCGGCTGGGAGTGGTGGCTCATGCCAGTAATCACTTGAGGTCAGGAGTTTGAGAGCAGCCTGGCCAACAGGGTGAAACCCCAGCTCCATTGAAAATACAAAAATTAGCCAGGCGTGGTGGTGTGTGCCCGTGATCTTAGCTACTCAGGAGGCTGAGGCAAGAAAATCACTTTAACCTGGGAGGCGGAGGTTGCAGTGAGCCAAGATCACACGACTACACTCCAGCCTGAGTGACAGAGCGAGATTCGGTCTCAAAATAAAGTCTTAGTACCAGCACTTTGGGAGGCTGAGGCGGGCAGATCACGAGGCCAGGAGTTGAAGACCAGCCTGACCAACATGGTGAAACCCCCTTTCTACTAAAAATACAAAAATTAGCTGGGCATGGTGGCATGTGCCTGTAATCCCAGCTACTTAGGAGGCTGAGGCAGAAGAATTGCTTGAACCCGGGAAGCGGAGGTTGCAGTCAGCTGAGATGGCACCACTGCACTCCAGCCTGGGCAACAGAGTGAGACTCCATCTCAAAAAAAAAAAAATTTGCTCAAATATGAACCCTTTCCTAAGCACTCTAATTAAAATTGTAATCCCCAAGCCCCAGAAATCCCTGCTCCCATTTCCTGCTTTTGTTTTCTGCATAACACAGATTCCATCTGATAGTCTGTATGCTTCACTTATATATTTGTTTACCCTTCTACTCCTTATGGCTTAAGTGAAAACTCTGCAGGACAGAGAATTTGTTTTTTGTCTGTTTTGCTTTCTGCTATAGACTCTGATGCCTAGAACACTGGCACACAGTAAGTATTCAGTAACTGTTTGTCAAATGAATGAATAAATAAATGAGGATTCTTAAGATCATACAGGGTAATTGGCCTGGGTGCTCAGTGAGTGTTACTAGCCTTCCCACCCTGTCCCCGACACAAAAGTGATTACAAATTTAGAAGAAGGTTTGCTGAGATCTGGGGAGAGCCATATAGACATTTGCAAACCACCCCAAATTCAAATATTGAGTGGTATTTGGTGTCTACTTACAGTCAGCACTGTGCTTGCTCCCTCCATAAGTTTTCTTCTTTCTAGACTCCAGGCCTTTGCACATGCTGTTCTTAAATGTCCCTTCCTCCAGGAAGCCTGCCCTGACTTCCCAAGACTAGGTTAGGGCTCCCTTATTCTTACTTGCCCCCACCCTGCCCCAGCATTGTTCTATATCTGCCAGTTGACTTGCCTGTCTATCCTACTAGACTGTAGGATTAAAGTGAGATCTAAATCTGGCATATAGTAGGTACATAGTAAAGGCTTGTTGGAGGAGTCTGCAACCCAGGAGCCAAAAACCTTCCCAAATGGACACAGCCTAAGATAGTTGATCTGGATGCTTTGGGCTTATGAGTGCTGGTACCAACCCTGCTCTGACTTGAGTCTATAGAGTGAGGGATGCCCCCAAGTTGTTTTGGTGGAGCACAGATGGCTATCATAAAACACTGCCACCCCTACTTCCCTCCCAAGGTGGAGGTCCCAGGCTGGAGCAGCTTCACACATCAGACCTGTGTGAACCTACAGATTTTTTTCTGGATCTCAGCTCATTCTAGAGGAGTTCTTTCAAGCCTGAAATTGCTAATGCTCTCTTTCCAGACCCTCCAGGCAGTGACTGCCTTTTGCTGAGGCTGGATAGAGAAAAGCTTCTCAAAGAAAGCAGCCTGCCAGAGAGATGGGAGATGCTTGGATGCTAGGCAACTGGTCAGAAAGCAAATATTGGCCTCATCTCCAGGGACCCTGCCAGGCACTGTGCAGCTCAGACCTGGAGTTCTTTGTCTGGATGAGAGTTTGCCATTTAATTTGATTCCCCACCTGATCTGCCTGTGGGGCCATAACAGGCAACGAGGGGCTGTCCGTCACCCCACCCCAGGCAGCTAGGAGCGGGAAGGAGCTGTGGCATTGGAGGGTAGGGTGGGTCTCCCATCTCCCACTCCTGCAGGGTCCTTGCCCTGCTGCTTCTTGCTCAACCTCTGGGTGTCTTCCTCCATAAATCAAGATGCTCTTAGGGACATATTCCCTGTCCTCTCCACAGTCAGCCCTTCCAAGCAAAGAAAAAAAAAAAAAACCTCAAAGGTAGGATCGTGGCATGCCAGTATCTGGTGTTTTTAGCTCTTCAGATAATTTTGCCATTTCTGGGGTACCTACTCCATACTACAAATGAGGCATTGGCATGTTCTTTATCTCACTTATCACCCCGACCTACCTTGTAACATAGAAATCATAGATCTCCTTTCATAGATCAGGATACTGAAGCTCAGGCAGCATGAAAGCAGGGTTCATGGTTACACAGCTAGTCAGGGGCAGAACTGTATTAAATCCATGTCTCCTTCATTCCAGTTTCTTCAGAATCAAACCATGCTGTTTCTCTTAAATGCCACCCTGTTTTCTGAATGGGTTACTGAGTACTGGGTACTTTATTAAGACTTACAGGATATTGGTTCTTGAACAGAGGTAGATCCAGGAAAACACAAGCAAACCAATAAGCAAGCTGACTCTAGTGAAGGAGATGCTGCCTCTTTTCCTTTGCTATTTCATTAACGTGGTGGGAGTTCCATTCATGCAATATTCAGCTTTTCTCCGCAACCCCCTTCCTTCTCTGCTCTCACCACATGGGGAGGGCTGTTCCAGCCCTGTGCTGTCTATGATTGCAGGGGGAGCCCACAGAATTCTAGCATTCAGTATTAGGTTAGGAAGATCATTTCCTCATAGATATAAACCATGCCTCAAAGAGACCTTATTAGTCATAAAGATAACATTTTGGCCTGTATCCCATTTTATCTTTTCTTATTTTTCAAATGGTTCTCAACCTGGGCAGGAAAGAGGACTGTATTTATGGGACATTCTTGAAGACTGTAACAATCCTGTGGCCTAATTCCACTGGATTCTACCCAGGACACATGCTCTATGCCCACCATGCACACAGATTGTGCCTCTGCCAGTGGAGATAGCTAAGGAATGCATGGTCCCTGTCCTCCTGGGCTTCACAACCAAGCTGTGGAGACACAGCCAAGCCACAAGACGCACCTGGCAATTCTAAGGCAGCACACTGGAACACCTTCATGATGCCAGCAGGCAATCGTGGAGGGATCCGCTTAAATCACTATGCTAGTTGCGATTTGCCATATATAAATGGAAAATCCAGTCTCAAAATATTGGAGTATAGTAATAAGTATTCTCCACTTCAACTCTGAACCTACACAAAATAGGATTTATTCTGGCTGGGCACGGTGGCATATGCCTGTAATCCCAGCACTTTGGGAGGCCAAGGTGGGCAGATCACGAGGTTGGGAGATTGAGATCGTCCTGGCTGACACAGTGAAACTTAATCTCTACTAAAAATACAGAAAATTAGCTGGGCGTGGTGGCAGGCACCTGTAGTCCCAGCTACTCAGGAGTGAGGCAAGAGAATGGCGTGAACCTGGGAGGCGGAGCTTGCAGTGAGCTGAGATGGCGCCACTGCACTCCAGCCTGGGCGACAGAGGGAGACTTTGTCTCAAAAAAAAAAAAAAAAAAGGATTTATGTTTTATTTTTTCTTCAATGAATCAGAAAGTCTTCCATGATCCTTCAGAAATTTAAGAAAATCACAATTGCCTGTGTTTTACAGCCCAGCACTATGCCCAGTTCTTTCCTAGTTAATCTTCAATGCAACCTGGACAGAGGATATTTTTATCCCCATTTCACAGATAAAGAAAATGAGGCTCCAAGGACTTACCCAACCTCTCAGGATGACTTAAGTAGGATTTAAAACCAGTCTGTATGGTTCCACAGCCAAGTCCATCCTAGCACTCCTCGCTGCCTCTCGATAAACATAAGAGCCTTAAGTCCTTGACATTCGTGAGAGTAATCCCGAGACGTCTGGGAGTTCTCAATTTACAAATTCCACTTTAATGTATAACAGCCTCCATAAAACACCTATTTTTCTTGCTGAGGCCCATCCCTTCTCAGTCCTCCTTACACTTCACCTGCTTCTGTTTCCAGCAGCGGTGGTTAAGGTTCTTTCCAGGGCACTCTGCTTATTTTGTGGGGGTTATCGTGCAGGGAAGGTGGGCAGGGAGTAACAGAGCTGGATCGAGAGGTGATTGCTGCACTGCCTGCTTGGTTTACCTGCAAGCCATACCCTCACTCCTGCACACCAGCCCAGCTCCCTGGAGCACATGGCAGAAATCAGAAGCACATGCCATTTCTGTTGCTGTGGTCAGATGGACATGATCCACTGAGGAAAACACACACGTGTGTGCACACATCTTCCACACTCACACACCTCTGAATCTGAGGCAGAGACACTACGCAAGGCTCTTCCCCGAGACCAGCAGCTGATGACAGAGTTTCTTAGAGCATGAGTTGTACATTGATGGACACAATGTTTTCTTAATAACTATGCATTTTATAATGGTTATTAGAATAAGTGTAACTAGTACATCAAACCCTGATTTCACAGATAATATGACTGATCTTCCATCAACAGCAATGACATGCAGTTTTCTCTGAAAACAGATTGAAGTAAACAAAATGAGTCAGCTCAAATAAAAATATTTAGTAAATCGTAGGACTGCAGTACTCGGCAAGGGCAAAAACCTTGAGGTAGTCTGTGGGTGAATGAGGTTGGGGGCACCATGGCTGCCAGTGTATGGCATGGGTAGGAGATGGGGAAACGTGGGTAGAGAGGAAACCTGAGGCCAGTTCCCAGTGGTACTTGGAGCTTCAAAGAAGGGAAATCTTGTGTTCTGGCTGGTAGACAGAAGTACAAAAAAAATTCCAGCCTGTTTCGCCATTAGTAATTATGTGTGGAATAGACTGTGTGTGATGTTGAGGGAATTCAACATTCAGGAAAGATCCCTCTGGGAAGAATTAAACACATCTTCTTTGAAGACATGAATATAAAAACAGGACCCATTCTTGCTATCATCAAATGTGCTTCTAGGGCTTTTTTTTCACTTAAAAATACTTTTTAGTACAAAAAATTTCAAACAAGTACAAGTAGTGAGAATAGCACGAAGAATTCCGTATACCCATCTCCAGCTTTTCCCTGATCATTTTTAATCCTCTGAAAGAAGGACCATCTAACTGGGAGTTGGGAAAAGCATTTGGCTCTTCCACAAATTGACTGGGTGACCTTGGGCAAGTCACTTAACCTCTCTGAGCCTCTGTTTTCCCTTTTTTCATCCTGGGATGAATTCAATCTCCCAGAAACCTCTTGTCCTCCAGCCCACTTCTATATGCTCATGAGATAGCAATAAATGCACATTGCTAGGCTAAATGTGGTGCTGAGGGAATTAAACTGATACGGTTTTTCTATTCTTTCCTTCTTTGCATAACCTTTCCTATGGAGACAGCCTAAGGAAGTATGGGGACATGCTAAGTGATCCTGTTAGCATAGATGAAGTTAAATACTTTGAGATATGCCCCCACCTGAAACAAAAAGTTATGAAATAACACTGGCTTTACACTGGCAGTATTTGGAGACAACTGTGTATTTGCCTACTATTTACACTGGAAAGGCAGGTTATGTGCTCATCCATTGACTGTAGAAAACCATGTAGACAACCAGACTGGAAAATGAGGCCCCTAGGAAGTGCATGAAATTCTGATTTACATCATTTGGTGATCTTTTTGGTCGAATTAATCACATCACTGTTTACATGAGCTAACACATAAAATGCTTGGCAAAGTGCCTAGAATAATATGCATTAGATATAACTTTTATGATTTCTATTTTCCATGCAGATGTTTGACAAAAGGGTTTATGCAGACACAAAGCTCGCACACAATCAGCTTTGGTAACAGAGGCATGATAATCTACTTTGCTGCGAGAATCTGTGCTCCCAATCAGCACCCACTCAGCAGCTGTCATTCCCGAAGAGTGGCTTGTCCTGACCACACCTTGCCCCACCACGAGACCCTCAGCTCTTAGAGGATCCTTGCATACAGGGTCTTGTGCTTTCAACACACAGCCTTCAGCATTGAGGACAAGACGTGGTCTGACCACTAACCCTGCCTTTTTCACTTGTTCAGCATCTCTGCTCCGGCGAGAATGCAGAGGAAGGAAACAAGGTGGTACATGTTGGCAGTAAGAAGAACAGGATAGGGAGTGAGTAGCTCTGAGTTCTGGTCTTGGGTCTGCCACTGTGTGATCTGGGGCAAGACCCTCCTCTCAGCACTCTTGGTCTCATCCACATAACAAAAGTATTAAACTGGGTCAGGTGGTGATGTTTTTAGCATTAACATAGTCTATTCTGTAATAATGATTGCATAATAATTATATTAATATAGATCATAACATCATCATTATAACCATGTAACAACCATCACATGCATTATAAAGACTCCCTAATGGCCTTGGCTCCACAAATTGACTGGGTGACCTTGTCAAATAAAAATATTTAGTAAATCGTAGGACTGCAGTACTCGGCAAGGGCAAAAACCTTGAAGTAGTCTGTGGGTGAATGAGGTTGGGGGCACCATGGCTGCCAGTGTATGGCATGGGTAGGAGATGGGGAAACGTGGGTAGAGAGGAAACCTGAGGCCAGTTCCCAGGGGTACTTGGAGCTTCAAAGTACCCCTGGCTCCTGGGACTGCTCATCTTAGTTCTAGTTATTCCTTAAACGCAGTTTCACAGGGTTAGATGCTGGGACACACGGCCGGTGTCTTTAAGAAATTCATACTGGAATGGAAGAGACGAGGAAAGGATCAATTAAAGTGCAGTAGGAGCTATTACAGAAATAGGAACAGGTGCTTGGGGAGTCCAGAGGAGGCTGCTAGGATCCTAAAGGGGCTGGAATTTCAGCTCGTCTTTGGGTTAAACATCTGCCATCCCATCTTGAGTCAATATGGAATTTTCATTCATTCAACAACTGTTTGTTGAGCTTCCATTGAGCCCCGGGCACTGTACTGGCTGTCTATGAGGGTTGAGCACACAAAGTCCATGGCCTCTTGGAATTACTGACTATGAACAGGCAGACAATGCACAAATAAACCAAAATGTGGGTTGCAAATTCTATACAGAGCTATGAAGGGAGCTCAGGAATGATGTTCAGGAATGACAGGGATTGATATGCCTTCGAGACCTCGGGGTCCTCCTTGAGACGGTGGCTGCTGAGCTGGAATCCTCTATGTGAGGAGCTGGAAGAGCATCGAAGGGTAACATGAAAAAAGGGGCAAAAAGCCTGGTGGGCTCCTCAAGAAACTGGGAGGAGGTCCAGTGCCAGTAGCACTGAGAGTGAGAGATGAGGCCATAGGTAAAGGCAGGTGCCAGAACATGCAGGCCCCATAAGGAGTTTGGGAGGAAGTACTAATGGGGGAAGGCAGGGAGCGAACTGATTTACCAATTTTAAAAGCACTCTGGGCCAGGCACAATGGTTCATGCCTATAATCCCAGTACTTTGGGAGGCCAAGACAGGAGAATTGCTTGAGGCCAGAAGTTTGAGACCAGTCTGGGCAACATAATGAGACCCTCCCTGCCTCTACTGAAAAAAAAAAAAATCCGTCTGGATTCCTGGTAGAAGATGAAACACAGGAAGCCCTGTGAATTTGGAAATGCCAGTTTGGAGGTGTACCATCCAGGCAAAAAGTCAAATAGCAGTCAAGATGGAGCTAGGTATGTGGGTTCAAGATAGGTATTGATGGTGGAGTTAGCCTAATTGGCTGGGGGATAAGATGTGGTGGTGGGGGGAAAGGAGAGGGAGAAACAAAAAGCGACTCCCAGGTTCCTGGCTCAAGGTATGGGGCAGATGGAGGTGCTGTTTACAGAGAGGGCGAAGGCAGGGAGAGAAACAGAACACTTCTGGGATCACAGGCTTCCCTGAGGATGAAACGCCGTGATATGTAAAGAGCGCCTAACACACAGTGTGCACTCCACAAATGCCGACCCCTTCATCCCCTTCCTGTATTTAAAACGAACTTCAATGCAGTAGGGCAACTTTAATAAAACCCAGGGAGGCCCGGCAGCTGGATCAGTAGACAGAACAGAGTCAGGGAGCTTCTGGACAAACAATAGGTGCTGTGCCACAGAGCCTTGCAAGGGTGCGGCGGGGCTCACCCCTGCTCAGGAGGAAATAAGAAATCTCTCCTGAGCTGGGTGCAAGTGAATTCAGCCAGCAAGGCTGTTAAAAACAATTGCCTAAATGAGCAAGTGCATAGTGCCTTACTGTTTACAAAGCACTTTTGACATACGTTATCCCATTTGGTTCCCATAGTCACATAGAAGCAGAGCCGTAATCCCAATTTCAGGGAGAGGGAAGCTCAGGCTTAGAGTGCATTAGCTCAAGCTCACACAGTGAGTCGGTGGTTACCCCCAGCCTTTCTGATTCTCACTGAGGGTTCCCCAGCACAGCCAGTTTGTCCATCAGCCACCACTGACAAAGGCCCTAGGACCTAGGAGGTTTTTAAGAGCTAACAACAAGAAGAAAATTGGATCTGAAAAAAAACATAGTTAGCTCCAAAATACAAAAAGAAAAGGGCAGGAATGAAATGAATAAATGTTTATTTACATGTCCACCACATGCCAACTTCTTGCCATAGCACCTCCATTCATTGTTCGATAGAGCATTTATTAAGGTTTCATTTCATTTGAAAATAATGTGTGAGCCACATTCTCCTCACTTTGCAAGAATTCCAGAATACATGGGGTGGGTGTTCAGAAATCATAGCCAGTGGTGAGTTAGTTGGTGAGTCAATTTCTAGTCAAATAACTGCAAAGGCAGGATTTTAAAATCCTTTCAAAGTATTTTACAGCAAAGAAATTATGTATTTTGTGAAATAAGGAGTTCTTTTTAGTGTGTTTGATACAAAGTAGGGTGTGGTTTCAAATACAAATGTCGAGGGCCTGAGAGATCTTAGGTGTCCAGCTGGCAGCTCTTCGGCTCTCCTTTGGATCTCTTTTCTAAGTTTATTTGGTTTTCATGAAACTTTGTGAATTAAAAAAAAAAAAAAAGAAAAAAGAGAACCACCTAAAATTGTCTCCAGTTTTTAACCTACCAGCATTTTTGGAGGAAACATTTCCAGGGAACAGAGACAATTGACAAAGAGAACAGGGTGGTTTTCAGAAAATCAAGGTGGAGAGAGCCTGTGTCTACTCTCAGTCAGGAGGCCAGTAGAGAAGTGGCCTAGCAGAAGGAGCTTCCTGGAGCAGGAGTGAGTTGGGTAAGCAAGAGTAGCTTCCCCAGTGGTTGTGTAAGGACAGGAGGGCAAGTCTTCCCTAAGAACAAAGGTGGGTAAGTTTTGGTTTTATAGCTCATGTATACACTCATTTTTCTGAGCATCTCCTCTGTGCCAGGTGCTGCTTTAAGTACTTGGAATAAATCAGTGGGCACAAGAGACAGAGGTCCTTGTGTCTCAGGGAGCTTAGACTCTGAAGTACATGTGTACATAGAGTGGGAAAGACAGGTAGAAAACAATGAACATAATAAATAAGAATATATTTGACATATATTTGAACACAATATAGCATGTTTGAAGGTGACAGAAAACTATGAAATAGCAGAGGTAGATGAATAGAATGGGGATGCCAGGGAAAGAGGGGGTGTGGTTTGCAGCTGAAACTGGGTGGCCATGCTTGGTCTCACCGAGAAGGTGAGATTGGACTTGACTCTCAACTTTCAAGACTAAAAAGTGGTGAAGGAGAGAAACTTGTGGCTATTTCAGGAAAGAGCGTTCCAGGCAGAGTGACCAGCAAGTGCAAAGGCCCTGAGGTAGGTATATGTCTGGCCTGTTCAAGGAATAGTGAGGAGGCCAGTGTGGGTGGAGGGGCTGAGTATGTGATAGCGAAATAGATCAGGGCAGTAATGTGGGCAAGAGCATTTAGCCACTGTGATGGCTGCCTGCAGCTTTTCGCTGAATGAGAGAGGGAACCACTGGGTGCTTTTCAGCAAATGATTAATGTGATCTTATGGATGTTTAAAATAATGCAGTAAGACTAGACTGTAGGGGAGCGCATTAGTTTCTCGTGGCTGCCGTAACAAATTACTATAAACTGGATGGCTGAAAACAACAGGAATTTATTCTCTCAAAGTTCTAGAGGCCACAGATGCAGAATTTGTTTCACTGAGCTGGAACCAGTGTGTCAGGAGGTCAACACTCCCTCTGGAGGCTCCAAAGGATAATCTGTTCCTTGCCTCTCCCAGCCTCCGGTGGCTCCAGCATTCTTGGCTTCAGGCCACATCACTCTCATCAATCTCTATCTCCGTGGTCACATCCTCCTCCTCTCTGTATGTGTCAATTCCCCCCTGCCACTGGTATGAACATTTATGGTGATATTTAGGGCCTACCTGGATAATCCTAGATGGTTTCTCCATCTCAAGTTCCTTGACCTAATCATTCCTGCAAAGAGTCTTTTTTTCCAAGCAAGACAACATTTACAGCTTCCTGGGATTGGTACCTGGCATTTTGGGGTCCATGACCCAGCCTCCTACAGGAGAAAGTCCTGTTAGGGGACTTCTGGAGTCATCCAAGTAATGCATGGTGATGATTTAGATGGGATGGGAACAGTACAGGCTGTGAGACATGGCTAGTTTCTCAACATATTTGAAAGGTAAGGCCAACAGGATTTCCTGACAGACTGGAGGTGGGGTGACAGACAAAGAGAAGGGTGAAGACTGACCACAAGGTTTTTCACTTGAATAACTGGAAGGATGAAGGTGTCCTCACCGAGATACAGAAGACTGTGGGTGGAATAGGTTTTGGGAGTAAGAACAGGAGCTCAGTTTTAGAAATGGAGGTGGGGTGAGATGTCTAAACATCCACAGGGAGATGTTGAGTATGTGGCTGGGGAGATGAGCCCAGGATTTGGGAGGAAGCGCTGGGCTGGATATTTTAATAGTGGAGCATTGGTATGGAGATAGTACTTACAGCCATGGGACTGGAGGAGATGAGCAAGGGTGTGAGTGTAGAGAAAGAAGAGAACTAAAGACTGAGCCCTGAGGTCCTCCGACACTTAGAGGTTGGGGAGAAGAGGAGTCTCTGCAGGAGTGAGCCCTGAGACAAAAGAAGGACCAGAACAGGGTCCTATCTGGGAATCCAAGTGAATAAACACGTCAGTGGTAGGTGGTATAATATGGCCTTCACGCCAAGACGGAAATCTCAGCCAGGGCTGCAGCCCTGCCTTCTAACTATTCTTCCCTCTGGGCACATCTGGCAGGTGTCCACTCACTCTGGAGGCCTCTTGGAGTCCCCAGGCCCCAAAGCATAACTTTATGCAGTGGTTGCATAAACCTTAGTTCCACCAAAGGCAGGGCAGGTGTGGAAACTATTCACTCTGCAGGTCGTGGAAGCTGCTGAACACCTCCAGGCTCTCAGGATTCATGCGCCATAGGCTGGGGACTTGCTGGCCTGTTAGCTTGTAGCTAGGGAGTTTGGATCATGGCGGGAGAAGGTGGTCCCCGAAAAGTGAGTGGAGCCAATCCAGAAGGTATAGGTGTCTGAGTTCATAGGCCAGGAGATCAGGAAACAAAGAGGCCATTGAGAATCAGGGATTCTTGGGGCCAGACACTTCTAGGGAGTAATCCTGCCTCTGACAGTTCTACCTGTGTCGATCTTAGGAAACTGATTCTCTCTAAGCCTCAGTTTCCTTATTTGTAAAATGGGGCTACAAATACCTGCTTCCCAGGAAAGTAATAATATACTGTGTTTAAGCTGCCAGGCACATCATAGGTGCTCAAAGAATTTTGGTCATTTTCCTTGTGTTGATTTGAAACTATTTGAGTTAGTCCTGACATAACACTCACCAAAAGGGAGATGCCCCTTTTTAGAGGAACCAGGGGTTGTGGGTGGTCAGCCCATGGCCCTGGAGGCCACAGCCGGGAGCCTGCTCCTAGTGTGGGGCCATAGCCCAGCCCAGCACTTCGTTACCATCTTGTAAATGTGTGTCCAGCAGAGCCAGGTGAGATCATGCCACTGGCTCCCAGAAAACATTACCTACAGACTCAAAAAATGTTCTCTGAGTAGAACAAGAAGAGGCCTGGGCTGCGAGTTCTGCGCCAAGTCCTGCCGTGCTTAGCCCACGGGTCATGTTCTTGGGCAAGTCACTGCTCCCCTATAAGCTTTACTAATTCAATTTGTAAGCTGAGTGGTTTGAACCACATTGGTCATTTCAATATTTTTGTTTTATAGAAAAACATTCTTATTAAAGAGAAAAGCCTTGCATAGAACCCCAATGTTTTAAACAAATGAAAGATGCCCTCGTTACAGTGGGGAGGGGAGTCCTGGGCACTGAGGCTTCCTTATCTCCCCTAAGGGAGCCCAGGGACCCTCTATGGAGCCCTACAACTCTAAGGAACAGGCTTAGAAAAATTCTGACTAAAGGCAAAAATCGTGCCTCTGAGTTTAAAGCTATATGTAATCGGCGTTAGATGGATTGATGCTGATGAATATGTATTTCAAATGGTTATGTGCAAAAACATATTTACGTGTATACTTTATTTCCATTTTAAACCTGCAGACAGCAGGCCAAATTCTTAATGTTTTATGCCTACTTGTTACTTTCCTGATGTCAAATTTGCTGCATAGTTATATTCAAAGATGGAATTGACTTAGTATTTGTAGTAAATTAAAACTGCTGTGACTATGAGAGAGAGACAGACAGATCCTGGGCTAAATATTTCTAAGTTCTCTCACAGCTCAGAAAAATCTCAAAATCCTAGCTTTTTGTTGTGGTCGATCTCTACAATTTCATGAAGTGGGTTCTAGGTTACCACAAAATTAAGACACATGTTGTTGTTCAATAGGGCAGGAAAGAGTTAAAACCAGCTTTAGTTGAACACCTATTATGTATCAGCTACCTTTTTTTTTTTTTTTTTTTGAGACAGGGTCTTGAGCTGTCACTCAGGTTAGAGTGCAGTGGCACAATCATAGCACACTGCAACCTCGAACTTCTAGGCTCAAGTTATCCTCCCACCTCAGCCTCCCAAGTAACTGAGACTACAGGTGTATGCCACCATGCTCGGCTAATTTTTTATTTTTGTGGGAACAGGATCTGTTATGTGGACCAGGCTGACCTTGAACTCCTGGCCTCAAGTGATCCTCCTGTCTTGGGCTCTTAAAGTGCAGGGATTACAAGCATGAGCCACTACACTGGCCCCAAGTACCATCTTATATTTTATTTTAGTTTATTTTTAGACCAATGTAATGAGGGTGCAAGTACCATTTTTCCCACTTTGCATATGGGGAAACTGAAGCTCAGAGAGTTTAAAGTGGCCTACTCAGAGTCATATAGCTAATAGATGATAGTTTCAGGATTCAAACTCAGATCTGTATTCAAAGACTGTGCTCTTCCCACCCCAAGTTGTTTCTAAAGGCAAAAAATCCCTTTGATTTCAGGAGACAGTCCTTGAATTGTACTAAGAATAATCCCTTGTATTGATCGGTAAGTTCTTGGTTTAGCTCCAGCGTTCCCATTTACATTACTCATGCTGCTGTCCCATGAACCCTGTGAAGTAAGCAGGCCAGGTACTATCATGTCCATTTTTCAGATAGGAAAACTGAGGTTTGGAGAGATGGAGTGACTTGCCTAAGGTTGTGCAGAGCATGAAGAACTGGGGTCTTGTTATTCTCTCCTGAACCTTCTCCCAATCAAGAGTGTTTGCCATATACCATAAGTCTATCTTGCTCAGATAGTTCATGCCCCACTCTCTTTAGGAGAACTCATTTCATTTTCAAACTGCACCCAGTTCTTTCATCATTGCAGCTTTTTCATTTATTAGGCGTTCAATTTCCCTTACATTCATCATTTATTTGCTGCTGCTTTTCATTTTTTAAGAGGTGAAGGAAATGCAAATTAGCAAATGAATGTCATGCATAATACAGCCGGCCCTGCTACAAACAGCTTTTGTTACAGTCCGCTCTGTTCTAGGACAAATTGGTCTACAAGGACCCGATACACCTCTCTGGATGTGTTGACACAGACTCAACCTGCCAGGAAAGGACAATGGCAAAAGTGTGCTTTTGTTTGGTCTGCCATTCCCAGGGTTAATATGTTGGGTAATATCTTTAGCATTACTTCCCTGAGCCATAGAAAAGTGTGTGCCCAGTCCTGCAATGGGTGCACAGATGCTCCGGTGCTGTTCACATAGCGCAGCGTGGTGCCGCCCCCTCATTCTTGGCCTTAGTTCTTGAACTACCTGACTTTGTGTGTCCCTTGCACTTGACTCTGTTTCTTGGCAATTCTAGCTGGAGTTCTGTCACTCATCCTTCTTTTACGCCTTTGCCCAACATCTTTGGCTTATTATGTGTTCTCTTCCCCTCATCCAAGAACTTGGCTTTTCATTGGACTATGGTCACATCTCTCCATTTTAACAACATACACACAGACTGCTTTGGCCTCTTAGATTTACAGAGTACTGTCCTATCCTCTGTTCTATGCCTCTATCAGGTCTGATTTGTTCTTGTGGGTGGAACCCAGATCCACTTGGATCCCCAGGGGTGAATGTATTAATACACCAGCTTAACATTTGTATGTTAAGTTCCAATAGAAATAACATTTGCCATTCATTGCATACTGGACACCGTGTTAATGCCTTTGTTTGCTAGGTATCATCTCAGTCAGTACTCACACTCCTATAAGATAGTTATCACAGTAGTCCCACTTGTGATGAGGAAACAGATGAGGCAGATGAGTAGATGAGGAAACAGAGAAGGTGTACAGTTTCCCAAGATCACACAGTTTGCAGGAGACAGAGCTGGAGTTCAAAGGCAGGTCCCCGTGTTTTCAGCTATGTGCAACACTGCCTCCCAGCTAGTATGAACAGCTTTAGGAGCTCAAGACCAAACAGATATATTACTGACTGTGGTTTCTAGCTAGATTTTAGTCATGAGTATACACAAACACACTCATGTGTGCATGCACATATATGCACACCACACCTCATTTGTCTCGCTGGGAGTTATAGGAGCTAGACCAGAGCTGAAAAAGAAAAATTACCACTAGGTCAGTATTATTAATGCTTCATGGAAAACATTCCACTTCCAAACAATTAGGTTGATGGATTCTCTTGCATTTCTTTCCTTTTTCCTACTTATGACTACAGATGTTTACAAGAAGAAACAAAGGTTTCTGCCTCTGCAGCATTGACTAGCATTTGCTGGCAGATAGGATCCTCTTTGGATGGCCCAGGCAGCTAGAGGCAGAAGGAGGATTTGCGGGTCTGGGTGACCAACTGACCCTTGAGACTCTGGTTTTCATGAAAAGAAGAGGAAAGTGAGGATCTGATTGTAAAAAGAGGATTTTTAAAATAAAGGCCATATCCAAGGCTTTGAAGAGCCTTGGATTTTCCAAGCATCAAATGTGGAAGTGGCCTGATTTTGGTGGATGTTCCAGCCCCATCATGCCGAGACCATCAGACTGGGGATAATTAGGTGAGGAAGCACCCTCCAACCACCCAGGCTCTGTACAATTAAACCATCTGTTGAGTTCTATAATTTTGTGGGTTCCCAGGATCTTGCTTCCTCTGAATATTTTTTGTTTTGTGAACTACAGGTCACAGGGGACAGCTGTAGAAGAGAGGAACCTATTTCTTGATGCAAGTTTTCCAAAACCATTCCATCAGTTGCTAATGGCTTCATTAACATACACTCTGGGACTTGGAGGCAAAGTCCACCAGCTAAGAACATCAGGACTGCCAAGGAGGTTCAGGCAACTATTCCAGAGGTAGCTCTGGGCTGCTGAGGAGAGCCGGGTGGATTTTTAGGATGTTAATCTCAAAAGGTCAGAGAACACTGGTCTAGGAGTTTCTATCAGACCTCTAATCCTCTCTCCACCTCCAGTTGTGCCTCCCCGTCCCTGTCCTCATACCGTCACCAATGTGATCATCTTAAAATGCATATCTCACACATGATCATACCATCTCACCTTCCCTTCTTGGATGAAATCCTTCAGCAGGGACAAAAGTGAAGTTCTTTAATCTGGCTGAAGCCTTTCCAAGAACAATCCACCTCTGCTACCCCAAACCTAATGTACTAGCATCATCAAGCCTCATGCAGTCTTTGGATGCACGCAGCTTCCTCTTACCCCCAGGTTTTTGCCCATACTGTTCCCTGTGCCTGGTAAACTTATTTCCCTTCTTCTCCATCTGGTTGACTTCTATTCATCCTTCAGAGCTTTGCCCAGGTATCTCCTCCTTCATGAAGCCTTACCTGATTGTCTCTCCTACTTTGTAGGCATGTAAAATGTAACTTAATTGAAAATTTGTTTTAATTACCTTCAAGCTTCATATTTTAAAAGGATATTTGATCCATAAGAATAATGCTTACATTGTAATAGTAAGTCAGGAGAGCAGGATGAAAGAAAACATACTAAACGTCTTCATTTTTGTTAATCCCCACACAGACACATGCATGGGTGCACAGCAAACAGAGCCAAAGAAAATATACCAGCGTGCTAACAGTGGTTGCCACTGGTGGAGGAGTTATATGCAATTTTTATTTTCTTCTTTTATGTTTACAAATTATCTACATTTTGTATGATTATCTAATGAATAATTAGGCAAAATGTTTTTTAGAAAGAAATAGGTTTTTTTCTATTTTTTCTTTTTTGAGACACAGTCTCACTCTGTTGCCCAGGCTGGAGCACAGTGGCACGATCTTGTCTCACTGCAATCTCTACCTTCTGGGTTCAAGCGATTCTCCTGCCTCAGCCTCCTGAGTAGCTGGGATTACAGGTGCGCACCACCACATCTGGTTAATTTTTGTATTTTTAGTACTAGCAGGGTTTCACCATGTTGGCCAGGCTGGTTTCAAACCCCTGAACTCAAATGATCCACTCACCTCGGCCTCCCAAAGTGCTGGGATTATAGGTGTGAGCCATGACGCCTGGACAGAAAGAAAGAGTTTTGCTGAATATTGTATATGAATGTAAACAAATTGGAAAAAAAAAGAGAGTGGTTAGATCTCTATCTGTTGACATGTGATAAGCTAAAAAGGGTAAGCTTGAGACTGATGCGTATAGTTTCTGATTAAAAATACCCAAATAGGTGACTATATGCTTACATATGTATGTGTCAACAAGGAGTATGCTGTGGAAATGTTCACATCAAGCTGGTAACACTGGTTACATTGGGAGGAGTGGGTATCGGAGGGACAGGCAGGCTGGAGGAGTCAGATAATTTATTTTGCCTTGATTGATCTTTGCAGTGTTTTATTTCACTTGCCACTGTAAGCATGTGCCACTGTTGTAAATTCTCAAAAATCAAACAGAAAACAAAAGGTTCTCTAAATAGCAGGATGGATTAAGGTGTTTACAATTAGTAATATAAGATTTCAGGCACGTCAAAATGTTATTCTCAAACTTGATTTTCTGGATGCTTCACTAGAGTAACTTGTTAACTCTTTTAATTTGGAAATTATCTTAAATTTAGGGAAAAGCTGCAAGAATGCTACAAATAATGGGACAAAGAACACCAATATACCCTCTACCCAAGTCGCCTCTTATTAATATTTTCCTCCATGTGCTTTATTATTTGTTCTTCAGCACAGTAATGTTTAATTCACACCAGGAAAAAAACGCATTACAGATTCATACGCCACTATTTACAGCAGATTAATTGCCATGGATTTGAGTGGTCACTTAAAAAAAAACTTGCTATTTCTTAAGCCACAGATATGCTGCATGTGTACAAAAAATCATATAGACAAGATTGTTCTTTGAAAACTGAACACCACCGAAGGGTCTGGTCACAGAGATTAGTAAAATACATGATAGTGAGCCTATATAAGGGCTTGTTATAGAGCAATCAAAAAAATTATGGATTTGTGTGAAATGATATGAAATCGGTCTGAGATACATTAAGTAAAAGATATAGAACAAAATGTGTGGAATACATTTTGCAAAGAAAAAAAGATATATGCTAGAAAGAGACACAAGAAATGATTGATTTACTTTTAGGAAGAGTGCTGGGGTCTTTTTATTATACTTCCTATTACATACTTTTTTATACTCTGCATTTTTAAAAACCATGTGTACATATGATTTTCATGATAATAAAGAAATGAATTAGCATAAAAAATTTTACTGTAGGGCCGGGTATAATCCCAGCACTTTGGGAGGTCGAGGCGGTGGATCACCTGAGGTCAGGAGTTCATGACCAGTCTGGCCAAGAAGGCAAAACCCCATCTCTACTAAAAATACAAAATTAGCTGGGCATGGTGGCACGTGCCTGTAATCCCAGCTACTAGGGAGGCTGAGGCAGGAGGATCACTTGAACCTGGGAGGCGGAGGTTGCAGTGAGCCAAGATCGTGCCACTGCACTCCAGCCTGGGCAACAAAGCGAGACTCCATCTCAAAAAAAAAAAAAAAAAAATTTACTATAAGAGAAAAGCTGTTGACCAGTTCCTTTTGGTTTTGGAATATGGGAGAAGGCCATTTCCCATCCCCTCTGTGTTTGCTGGGAGGTGATGGGCAGCCTTAAGGCCCCTGAGGAGTCATCTCCCTAGCAGCAGCTCTCCCTACTCCCTAAAGCAGGTGCAGGTGCAGAGATGGTGGACTGCCAGGCCCCCGGGCCTAGTCTGTCCCACAGATGTGCTACCTACCATCCCAGAGTAATGTGAAATTTGTGACAACATTGAAACAAATGGAGTGATTTTACATAACACATTCAGATTCCCAGCCTATCTGCAGAAAGCTGGCAAAACCAGGGCTGCATTTGTAAGCACAACCGTGGGCAACAGCTAGGTACGGGTTGCCTTTAGCGAGTGAGGAGGCCTCACTGACCAGGTGCCCTCCTTTACAAAGCCCATTAGAAATGGACTCTCCTGCTCCGATGTCTCGAGGGTGAGGCCCTGCCCCGTGATGGAAGGGGAATTTGAACATCTCTCCATTGCAGTCTCTCAATCAAGCAATATTTTCTACTGGAGCCTATCCAAGCATATTCTAAGAAATTCCACAGTGAGAGGAGGGCTGTTATCTCACACTTTTAGTATATAGGTGAAGTGGCTGTGGCTCAGAGATAAGGTCATAAGGTCAGAGATAAGAGTTAAGAGATAAGGTCACTTATCTAAGGTCACACAGCATGTTAGTTTCAGGGGCAGGACAAGAGCCCAGAGTGGCAAACTCCCACGCTAGTGCACGTTCTTCTGCCTTATGTGGCCTCCCACAGACTAGCTCCCAGATTGGATGACAGTTGAGAGTTGGGGGCTGGGCTCTCCATGCACACAACCTAGCCCTCCCTCCTCAGGCACCATCTCCTGAGCAAGGCAGGTGTGTGGTGTCAAGGTCCTGTGCCATTCAGAGAACACAGGTACAACAACAGTGACAACCACAGCTTCCTTCACAGCACACATGTCCCAAGAGGCAGGATAGGTGAGAGGCTGAGAATATAGCTTAGAACTGTGGCTTTAGTACTTCCTAGCTGGGTAACCGTAGGCAAGTTATTTGTCTCTCTGTTCTTATGTTTCCTTGCTTGCTAAGTGGAGATTATTATAACATTAGCTTCTACCTCATAGGATTGTTTTTAGCATTAACTACATTAGTGTGTGCAAAGTGCTTAAACCATGTCTGGCACATCATAAGTGCTCGATAAACCAGTTGATATGATTTTTATGTGACAGGAACCATGCTGAGTATTTTGTATGCTTTATCTTAGTCTTCCCAACTATAATCAGGTAGGTGTCATTCATGTGCATTCATTAATTTATGGGATTCACAGCATTCATTACATGCATTCACTAATTCACTCGTTTGCAGCATTCGTTAATTCAACAGATCTTTAGGGGTATCTAGTTATGCTGGGTGCTGCCCTTGGTGTTGGGGATATGGGGTCAAGAATGCAGAAAGCTTACATTTCTGCCTTCATGAAGCTTACATTCTATTGATGGCTGGGTGGATACAAACATTAATCCATCAAGAATCAGGAGTGATCCATGCTGTGGAGTAAAATAGCACAGAGTAAGGGACAGAGAAGGAGGATGGGTAGGGAATTGAGTGAGTAATCTGGGGCCATGAGGTAAGGGAAGGCTGCTCCCAGGAAGTGCACTGGAGCAGAGATCTAAATGACGTGAGGGAGCGAGGAGGCAGACAAACACAGAAGGAGTGTTCCTGGCAGAAGGAAGAAAAAGTACAGCGGTCCTGAAGTGGTAGTAGAGGTGGGTTTGTTGCCTAGAATGTTTGTGGAGCCCAGAGGAGGTCTTAGTGGCTACAATATGAGCAAGAAGGAGTAGAGCCCAGACACAGGGAGGAAGCCAAAAGTCAAGACATGTACAATGATCTCTGATTTGTAGAAGAAGAAACTAAAGTTCAGTGAAGTTAAATAACTTCCCAGAAGTAGCCCAGCTGGTAAGTGGTAGAACAAGGGATTTGAACCCAAGACCATCTGGCTTCAAGGCATATGCTCCTAACCACTAGGATACATTGCTTTGAACATGCACAGTGGAGGCCCGGACATGAACACATAGCTATCCTAGGTGGTCCTGCTCCAAACCGTCTGCTGAGAAATTAGACAAAGAGTAAGGAGTAAGGCATAGTGAGAGAGTGAGGATGTGTGTGGGGTGAGGAGTGGGGAAGAGCAGAAAGGAAGGGGTTCCCTTTCTCCTGGCATACTCATATTTGTCTTGGCAGTTTCAGGCAGCCATTCCGGGTAATGGTGAGGGCTCAGGGTTTATATGAAAAGTGGCATTTGTCTAAAACTTGTCAGTTCTTGGGGCATCACGAAACGGACAGTTTTAAAACACCAAAGGCACTTTAAAAAATAAAAATAGCACTTTCTAAATGCAACATCCTCTTTGGTAATGATATATTAGGCCTCCATCGCTGGTGGCATTATCTTGTACAGCAATATATTGCACTGTTGCAATTCATGCCATCGTCTGCAAAACCAGGGTCATAAAACCCTGTAATTTACAACACAATCTTGTAAACCTATGTATTATACATGTGTAGATATCATTGTATGGCATTCCATATGCAGTAACCACTTGGTTCAGAAGTCGGGGCCAAAGCACCTCCCACCACCCATTCCTCAAATGTAGGGCTCACCAGGCAAGGTGAGGTGTGCATATCCTTGTCAGACCCCCTTTACTGAGCAGTACATTAAGCAACAGGTTGTGTCTTGGTGGTAGAGGAAAACAAAGATAACAAAACAGCAAGATGTGATGCAAAGAGGAGAGAGTAACAGCCTAAAGACTTGGTCATTTATTTTATGATGCTCCTTGCCTGTATGATCACACAATCCCTAGTAGGTGTCACGCACCCAGCTGGGAATAGGGATGGAGGTAAGACGCAATCCCCCTCCTGGTCTCATGTTTCTTAAACCTTAATGTGTATTCACATCACCTGGGAATACTGTTGGATCACAGATGCTGGGCTCTAACCCACAAATGCTCTGGTTTGTGGGTCTGGAGTCTGAGACTTTGCATGTCTAATGAGTTCCCAGGGGATGCTGATACTGCTGGTCCTGGGGCCCTGCTTCGAGTCATTCTGCTCCAGGTGACTTTGGAATGCTCTATATTAAAGATGCTGAGGGACATTGGCTGAGTGCGGTGGCATACGCCTGCAGTCCCAGCTACTTAGGAAGCTGAGGTAGGAGGATCGCTTGAGCCCAGGGAGTTCGAAGTTGCAGTGAGCTGTGATCATACCACTGCACTCCAGCCTGGGCAGCAAAGTGAGACCCTACCTCTAAAAAAGAAAAATGCAGAGGGAGAAATGAGCCACCCCAGTGAACACAGACAGGGGCAGATCTGTGGATAAAGCCTGGCCTCCTGACCTCCGAGTCCAGGACTCTTCCATTGGGCCACACTGCCCGTTTCCTGGCTTTGTCTCCAAACGCTCTCCAACCACAAAGGTAGTAATAGGGAGTGGGGGCCACAAGAATGGCAACCAGACACATGCAGCTCACAGCAGAATCTGCGGGCACAGTAACTCTGCAGGGGCCAGTTGGAGCTCTCAGCAGAGGCCACTCTGAGCTTCCTAGGGCTCCCCAAAGGTCAGACAGAATCATCTAATGGCTTCTTGAAGGGAAAATGATGGTCTGATGGTTTTTTTTCTGCTGAACCTCATCACCTCCAGTGGCTACACTATGGATCGCTGCCGCAAGGGGGCCGGGGAATATGAGGTCTTTGCTGTATTGCAAGGCAGAACACTTTTTCTCAAGAGGTCTTAATGACTTATGGGATGAAAGGTGGCAAGTGGGGATGTCATGCCTGGCTGAGCCCTGCAGGCCAGAGATGCCCTGATAGTCACCTCTCTCCAACCCAGTGCTGGGGCCCCATGCCTGCTTCCTTGGGACAGCCCCCGTCCCTTCCCAGGGGTGACCTTCTCACCACCACCCCTTGCTGACTGGCTCCTCACACTGTGCAGGTCCAGCCCCAGTGCGTCCGCATGTAAATGAGCATGGCCCGATCAAACGCTGGCCTCCCGCTGCCACGTAGCATGATTGCAGACACTTTATTGCCATGCGATTGCTCTTTGATAGGAACCACCTCTTCAGAACCCTTTTAAGCCTCTCCAACAAACATTTTGATTTCATTCCTTATTGCCCTGATCCAGCCGCAGACCCTTGCGCTCCTGATTTGACTGCACACTTAGAAAGAAATATCCCAGGGTGCCTGTCCTAACCAATGGACTATTGATACCAAGTAGCAAATCCATTTGCGACCCAAATAGTATTCTGGTTTGCCATCACTAATTTCAGAAATGTGATTTCAAGCATTACGCCCTCTCCAAACTAGCTTTTTGCCTCTTATTTCCTAGCTTGGTTATCAGAATTTCCACCTACCTTCTTGAGCAAGATGGGACACTCACAATAAACACTGTCTCCCATCTTCCCCTCATCACCCACTCACAACATCATTAATTCTAATCCTCCTATTGTCTGTGGATTCAACAGCTGTTTTCTGAACTGCTATGTGTCCCTGGTGCTAGGTGCTGGGTCCTTGTCCTCATGGAGCTTCCAGGGAAATAGAGGAAACTGCAAGGAAGCAGGGAACTATGCTTTTTCATGTGCCTCTGGTGACCTGGAGAAAGTCAATTAACTTTTGATGAGAGACATGCTCTGGCTTCTGTCCCCAAGGAGTTCATGTGAGAAGGGGAGATAGTCACACATCCAGTTCTTTGCAGTAATCATAATGGCTGAGATGCACACAGCACTGATTGTGTCTAAGAGCTGTATGTATGCCAGCTTATTTAGGACTCATAACTGTTCTTAGGGGTAAATACTATGATTATATGAGCCACCCTACAGAGGAGGAAACTGAGGCACAGATAAGTGACTTGCAAGCAATGGAGTTGGGATCTAAACTCTGGAAGTCTGCTCTGGAATCCATGCTTTCAACCCTGGAATCCTATTCACAACAAGGTGAATGTGGGGGTGCTGGCAACTTCACTCCAGAAGAGTCTCCTATCCCAGAGGAGGCCAGCTGGCCTGCCTAGTCCCTCTCGGCCTCCACCTGGGTGCCATGGCCTCTCACTGTCACTGAAGTGTGTAACTACCGGGGTCAGAAGATACCTCCATGGGGCTTGGGGCCCGCTCCAGGGCAGCATCTGGAGACAGGAGTAATGAAGGGTAGCTGGCGCGTGACCGGGTTGTCAGGCTGGGGACTGAAGGGTGCTTCCTTTGAACAGTCTGTGCTCAGAGCTGGCCATGTGGGCTCCACTGAGCTGTGAAAATGTCTGGGCCTCCCAGGGCTGCTTCAAAAGACTGTCTGGGTGTCCACCTGTCCCTGGAAACAGGTTTACTAAAACTCACCTGCTTGCTTCAAAATTAACTACCCCTCCACACCTCCAAGGATCTCTTTCCCTTTCTTTCTCTAATCTTCCTATGAATAGGAGGGAGAGTAAATAGGGAAGGGAATGGGGAGAGGGAGAAAAGGAGGTAGGGGGAGCAAAGGAGGAAGGAGGGAGGGAGGGAGAGAGGGAAGAAGAAAGGAAGAAAGGAGGGAGGAAGAGAAGGAGGGAAGGAAGGGGAGGAAGGGAGGAAAGGAAATAGGAAGGGAGGGAAGGAGGGAGGGAGGCAAGGGACAGAAGGGAGGGAAAAGAAAGGGAAGGATGAATATATAGTCTGTAATTGCTCAAATGCCTATAGTATGATTCTCTCAGCCTGTTATTCAAGGCCCACCGTATTCTGGGCCCCAATCACTTTCCAAACTTACCTATCAAAATATCCCAAAGGGTCATTCACACATAATCTATGTGTCCAGTAAGGGACAGATACTCTGCTAGACTGTGGTTAAACCTTGTTGAGTGTGACAGATGGCTCTTATCCTCTTAGGGCTGATCAACATTAAACTAATAAATAATACAAATAAATATGTAATCACACATTGTGCTGAGTGCTATAAGCGAAAAGAATAAAGTACTATGAAAGGGAAAAGGAGGGTCAGAATGGGGTGAACATCCCTAAGCAACAGGGGAAAGCCTCAGCCATGTGTAGATGAGGAGTGTTGAAGTGAGGGCTTAAGGCTGCCGTGGAATGAGGGGTAGACACGCCACGTCTCAGCCAGGCAGGTGGTGCCCAGGGCTAATGCAGAAAGACGCGAGAAGACTTGAAAGAAATTCATGGATGTTTGCTCTGTAAATGAGCTCTTTAGAGAAATGTAATGGATGCTGCTTCATTCATTAACTGGACTGTGAGCTCCCTGAGGGAAGGGCATCTGTTTGCTATTCATCTGGGCATTTTCTGGCCCTAGCTGAGAGTTTAGTATTAATTTATTCATATGTACACCGTCTGGTTGCATAAAGACATGCTGGGGACCTCTACAGCAGCAGATATTGGGGAACTGTGTTTATGCTACACAATTCACCCGCTGTTTTTCTAAGCTGTGAGGACAATGCATCTCAGAAAGGACTACTCTCTGGTCACTCTCACCATGGGCTGTGGCTCCTGGCTGTGAGTCCATGGGCCTACTGCAGGCTGCAATTGTGAGTTTTTCATGTTTTGATTAGTAAACCAAGCTTTTCTCCCAAGAAAATGTTGGGCATAAATTCTCATTGTGAAATTGACAAAAGCAGAGATGCTGGCTGGTGCTGAAGCAGGGAAGGAGGCGCTGAAGCCCCATCCATATATAGCAACTGCTCCTTCCACTAGATGCTTCTGACAAACCCTGACTTTGACCTTCTCTGGGGATGGGGCCTCCCCTCTGCGGCTCCATGAAGACCACTGTGCTTGCTTTTGCTCTGCCTGGGCTCTGGCCTTTGGTGAAGGCCATTTCAGAATGAAGAGCTGGTGTCATGCAGCAGGAGCAAGTGTGCCTTCATTACCCAGCCTAGGCGTGTCTGGGCTGCAGAGATCTGGGCATATGAAAGGGGGGTCCACCTGCTGCAGAGCTTGGTCTTTCCTCATTCTGCTTACAAGAGGAATTCCTAAAGCATAGTGCCCGGTTCCTCTCCATGCTCCTCTTCTGTAAGGGACATAAGGTGGAGCCTCGCGAATCTCACATGATACTGGCTAAGTATCAATAGGTCCCCAAGTTGCAGGGCAGGGGGCCTGGGAATGAATGAGTGGTGGTAAGTGGAGGGGAGGGCAAGAGCTTTGGGCTGGCGTCTCAGTCTGCCTCCTGCCAGCTGTGTGACCTTGGACAAGTGACTGAACCAACCTGGGCCAGCCTTTCTGCATCTATAAAGCCCACCTTACAAAGTTATTGTGATGGTTGAGTGAGACAATGTGAGTACAATCAATCTACAGAGGCACAAGGTATATGCCAGGCAGCATGACATCTGTCAAACACCTTAAAAGCCATGATGTCACTACCACACACAGATGTGGAAAAGCACCCAGGATGGTGCCTAGCATGCTGTGGGCACTTCCATGGCAGCTCTTACAGGGCCTAGAGATGAATGCTGTGGCCCCACCCAGAGCCATGAATCAAGCACTCACCACGTGCATGGCATGACTGTAAGTGCTTTGCATGGATTGTCTCAGTGAATCCTCACGATAACCTTGTGGAGCAAGTATGACTATTCTCATTTTACAGATGAGAAAACCAAGACACAGAGAGGTGAAGCAACTTGCCCAGAGTCACACAGCTAGTAAACAGTGGCAGAGGGAATGAAACACAAGCTGCCTGACTCCTTTCCTGTGATCAGAACCACTGCATCCCGTACCAGGCCACCTGCATCTCTCACAATGTAACGTAAGGGCGGCTGCTGAATTTCTCCCACTCCACTCCTGATGAGGAACTGTTTCCCAGAACGATGTCAGATCAAGAGTCAAGTGATCAGTGCTTTGGTCCCCTTGTTTCCACCTGAAAGCTCTGTGGCTTGGGCTAACTCAGTTCCCTTCTTTGGGCCCGGGTTTCCCCAACTCTAAGACTGTTGGCAGGGTTGAGGGTGCTGACAGCATGAAATCTGGATCATCCTGGTTTTAGGGTATGAGTCTAGGGTTCAGACAGTCACTGGGAAGGACAACAGTTGGGAAAAAGCAGGAACTGAGTCAGAACCACATGTCTTGGGGGAAAACAAATATTTCTGGCCCAGTTGGATGTAAATTCTGCTAGGTCCTAGCACCAGCCTAGCTAAGAACAGTTAAGGGGCATCGCCCCTGACTATATGACTGTGGCCACCTTCACTGGAGGAGAATAAAGAAGGAGCTAAATGTGAAGAACCATATGCTGTGTGGCCTTCACTGAGTTTCTTGTCCTCTCTGGGTCACATGACTCCAGTTTCAATACACTCCCTGTAATTCCCAGGTGGGCCATTTTATTTCAGGAGTCCTATGCCTAGGCTGTTTTCACTGCCTGGAATATTCTCTTCTGCATTGCCTTATCTGCCTCAAGATTTAGTGTGGGGCAATAGCAAAGGCATGGAATCAATCCAAATGCCCATCAGTGATAGACTGGGTAAAGAAAATGTGGTACATATACACCATGGAATACTATGCAGCCATAAAAAGGAACGAGATCATGTCCTTCACAGGGACGTGGATGGAACTGGAAGCCATAATCCTCGGCAAACTAACACAGGAACAGGAAACCAAACATCGCCATGTCCTCACTTACAAGTAGGAGCTGAACAATGAGAACACATGGACACAGGGAGGGGAACAACACACACTGGGGCCTGTTGGGGGAGCGGTGGGAGGGAGAGCATCAGGATAAACAGCTAATGCATGTGGGGCTTAATACCTAGGTGATGGGTTGACAGGTGCAGCAAACCACCATGGCACATGTTTAACTGTGTAACAAACCTGCATGTCCTACACATGAACCCTGGAACTTAAAATAAAATAAAATAAAATTTTAAAAAAAGATTCAAGCTGGGCGCGGTGGCTCACACCTGTAATCCCAGCACTTTGGGAGGCTGAGGCGGGCGGATGACAAGGTCAGGAGATCGAGACCATCCTGGCTAACACAGTGAAACCTCGTCTCTACTAAAAATACAAAAAATTAGCTGGGCGTGGTGGCGGGCACCTGTAGTCCCAGCTACTCGGGAGGCTGAGGCAGGAGAATGGCGTGAACCCGGGAGGCGGAGCTTGCAGTGAGCCGAGATTATGCCACTGCACTCCAGCCTGGGCGACAGAGTGAGACTCCGTCTCAAAAAAAAAAAAAAAAAAAAAAAAAAAAAAAAAAGATTCAGTGTGGGGGCCACCTCCCCTCGAAAGCCTTCCTGGATTGGGTATCCTCACTCTGGCTCTCCCAGTCCTGGGCTTCCTTCTACCCCAGGGTATTTTTCACTAGACGGCCATTGTCTATTCATTGTTTTGTCTTCCCCATGTGGCAGGGAAGATCTCTATGCTCAAAGTATATTCTCCCTCTTGTCAACCTCATCTGGAGTTTCTCATCACATGGAAACTGAAATCCAAACTCCTAACCCTGGCTTGTGAAGCCCACCTGAGCTGGCCCCACTCCCCAGCTCATCTCTTGTCCCATGGCCATGGCGGTCTTCTTGCTGCTCCTTGAACATGTCCAGCTCCTTCCCACCCAGAGCCTTTTCCCTAACTGTCCTCACTGCCAGAGTGTTCTCCCAGGAAACTTTTCCTGTTTGACACCTTGCCATGCAGATCAGAGACACCTACCTTGACCATAAAACTTAACACAGTCACTCAATCACCCTTCCGCTACAACCCCCGTTTGAGTCCTGTATACAATACACATGTGTTTTTATCCTACTCTCCTCCACAACATAAGCCCCAGCGAGCAGCAACTGCTGTGATGGTCTTCTTCCCTGCCGTATCCACAGCACCAAGAGAAATGCCTGACTCAGAGCAGGCATTCAATAAATATCTGCCTGATGAAAGAATGAAAACTAAATTCCATTTTGGCACAAGCTATTTGTGATGAATGAGAAACAACAGATTCCCAGTTTTTCATTTGGGTCAAAAAGAATATCTGCCCCCGCATTTAGTTTAAAAAACCAAAAGAGAGCAGAAAACCTTCTTTTCCTTCTTGTTCAGGAGCTACCTTCCTATCCCCACCCCTCCCAGTTCCAGCACCTATGGCAGACCCTGCTGTCCAGTGGTCTCAGCTGTGACCCAGCTTTGAACTAGTCCCCCATCCGCACAACCATGGCTGCCCTCTTACACATGCATCCCCGACATTTGGAACCAGACACTAAGTGGATGATCGCTATGATTAAGCTGTCTTTTAATTATTCAATGAGATGTCAATGGTGCACGCCATTGTGACATTATAATGGACTACGACTCCCTCGCAGATGTCAAGAAAGGCAGGGGACCATTACCTTGTCAAAATGTTGGCTCCCTGTGACTTTATTTCCAGTACACCAACTAATTTTTCAAGTAGTATAGAACAGCAGAGTGAGGTGCGGTGCTTGACAAGGAAGCCTGCTTGGAGTGGTTCTGGTGACACAAGGATTTGGTTGATTCTCTATTAACTCAACAAATTCTTCACTTTTTGAGGTTCACTGACTCTCAAAATTAATGAAATTTTAGGGGTAATCAGCTGACATTTCTTGGCTGTTCACTGGGCAAAGGACTTTAACCTGGACAGAATTTTGGCTAAGGATGGGGCAGGAACAAGAAGAAGAACATATTGGTGACATCCTGGCAGGCCTTTGTTTCATTAAACAACCACTGACTGCACACACACACACATGCCCACATACACATGCATGCATGCACACACTCATGTGTACCCCTTATCCTCCAGGAAGCAAGGAGTGTTGCTTTCCATTGGGAATAGTAAAAGCTGGCTTTCTAGAGTTGTCTTTAACTAGTTGTGCAACTTTGAATAAGTCAGTCCTTTGGGTTCCAGTTGATTCACTTCTTAAAGAATGCCAGGCTTGAATCATTTCTAAGGTATGATTATACAGCTGATGACTGAATTCAGTATAATCTGACTGTATTAGTCTGATGACTGTAATGATTCATGCCACACACTCTCATGGATCATTAATCGCCTTGCATTCATCAGTCACTATCTCTGAACCCATCACCGTGCTAGGACAGAAGCTAAGTTTGACAAGGTTTCTGCCTTCAGGAAACTTACAGCAGAACCCAAACCCCAAAGGTGAAGCAGCAAACAGGCTGCAGTTAAGAATAATTCTGGCACTGTGCTGATGGCAAGGGTAACTGGAGTTCAGGGAAAGGAGGGATGAGCGTGGGCTTGGAAAGCTGCACAGGCATCTTGCAGGAGGTAGGAATTAATGGTGCTCCAGGGAGGGACAGGATACCCAGAAGTAGAGGGGACAGGAGAATGTGGGGTGAGTAGAGCATGAGGGAGGTGGCAAGGGACAAATGAAGACACAGTCCCTGGTGTTTCCTTGAAAGAACTGAAGATTTATCCATTCCCTCTGATGTGGGTGGTGGTTGGGTTCTGAGCACCTAGCAGCTATTCTCTCTTCTTTTGGTCACAAGATCTTAATTTCTTTTGGGAAATTATCTGTTCCTCACCGTGCATGCCTAAGGGGCTTATGAATCAAGGGACATGTGATCCACGATACACTGACAAAGGACTTTGACTTTTGAATGCAGTTAGGCTTGTGCATGAGAAATGCCTGGTGTTCATTCATTCCAGGGACACAGCCCTGACCTGACAGAGAAGTGATTATTGCCATTGTATATCATTTCCTGCTTTTTTCAGTCTCATTTTCCAGCCTTTCTATTGATTCTGTGAGCAATCTGATATCTTTCCAATATCATCCCTTTTGCTTAATTTAGCCAAGATCAGCTTCTATTGTTTACAACCAGCAAACCCTAATGGATATCCACCCATCTTTTATCCACCCATCATCCATTCATCTTTCTATCATCCATCCAGCCATCCATCATCCATTTGCTCATCCATCTGCCATCCCTCCATCCATCCATCCAATCATACATACACACATTTATCCATTCATCTATTCACCCATCCATCCATTCCCCAGTCTACTGGAGTATTGAGGACCAGTAGGAAATAAGTAAGGACAATCAAAATACACAAAGTTAAATGGAACTTCAAAAGCCAGGATTTGGAGTTAAAAAAATAACTCTATAACAATAAGAAATTTAGTGCTAATTAACACAACACAGGTGTTCCAGTAGAAAAAGATGTCATCAAGGTCAACTGGGACTTGAAAGGGCACTTTGGAGAGGATTTTTTTAAGAGCAAAGTTTGAAGAACACTAACACATATAGAGCACATAGCACCATCTCAAGTACTTTTACCAGAGACATCTTCCTTATTTCCTAACCATCCTACGAAGTAGATGTCCATGATTCCATTTTGTGGATGGGGAAACTGAAGCTCAGAAAGTTTATGCAGCTTCACCTAGGTCACATCTACTAAATGACAGGACAGAGATTCAGATTCAAGTCTTACCACCCCCAACACCCTTGCTCTTTCCTCCAGCACTTCCTAACACAAATACGTTATGTGACCTTGGGCAAGTCAACACCCCTCCTTGGGACTTCGTTTCCATCTTTACAGAAGGAGGGGGTTGGATGAGACAGGTGCATTCTAGCACTACATTTAATGAGTATATGAACAGGTGTGATGTTGATATGTTTTTCTTTTGTGCCTGCAGGAAGTGCATTGTGAGGAGTGCCCTAAAAGAACTATTCTGGCTACTTGCTCTCCTAGGGGGCCATATTTCACCAGATTCAGACCAGTTTTTGTGTTTATTTTTTGACTTGAGATTCTTATGCCACATGGGTAGTATAATGAATCCAGATCCTACACTCACACATGATGCAGGCTTGCAGACTCTAGTTACTGTGGGAGATTCATCTCCCTGACCCCCACCTAGAACCCCTGGCAGACACCTAGCTTCCTTGGGCTTCTGGATGGAGTTTTCTACTCTTAACAGAAATGATATATCAAGTGGTGTCCCATGGAGGAGGGGGGAACACAGAAATGACACCCCTGTCAATAGTCCTTTATGCAAGGGCTCTGTCTTGGGGCTTCAGGTGATCATCACCCTCCCCCATCCCCAAAACACACCAGCCTCCTGGCCTGAAGCTTAGGATCTGGTCCACCCAGGAAGCCAGCTGTGTGTTGAACACCACGGTTCTTAAGGTCTTCCATTGTTTTTG